>NW_028181678.1:77500-170000 GCF_963514085.1 Chelon labrosus | reverse complement strand
CTCCGCCCCTTTCTGAGAATAGTGTCCAGGCTGACCAATCAGAAAACCTGCTGTGGTTTCCTGTGTGTGTGTGTGTGTGTGTGTGTGTGTGTGTGTGTGTGTGTGTGTGTGTGTGTGTGTGTGTGTGTGTGTGTGTGGTTTGTTATTAATTCTACAGAAGTCTATCTGTGGTGTTTCTCAGCAGTCGCCCCACATTTACCGTACGACCGCCCCTCGTCCTCTCTACACGAGAACTAGAACTGAACTATGTTTAGCACAGCGCTAATTAAGAGAGTAGAAGAAGAAGAAGAGAGGAACCAGCCCGTGAGGCGTCAGCAGAGAGAACGGAGGTTTCTACATTTCATTCACTGACTCTTCATCTTCTCTAAAACTAAAACAGCTGATCAGTCACGTGACATGAAGTCCAGATCAAACATGGCTTCCTCCCTCCTCTCCTGGTTCAGGTGTCCTCTCTGTCTCACATGGTCCTGCTCCACCGTCCTACACCTGCTACTCATAGAAACCAGGGTTACTACGGTATGTGTGACCAGCGTTGCCATGGAGACAGGCTGCTCAGACAACCGTTAACAAACCCAAAGGAAGAAGAAGGCCGCCTGTCAACCAATGACACGCTGACCTGCTGGAACAGCTCGTAGCATGTAGCATGTAGCATGATGCTAGTCTCTCCGACCAGCGCTGTTTGAAGAGTTACCAGAAACTCTGCAGCGTCTCTGATTGGCCAGTAAACCCACTGTACCCGGCCCCTGGTATAATGGTCAGTATAGACAAATCCGCCGTGAACTCTATGGGCGCCACCATCTTGCCTGCCGCCATTACTGCGTGCCTGCGAAATGTGACAGTACAGAGTACAGTACAGAGTACAGTACAGAGTACAGTACAAAGTACAGTACAGTTGCGGTACCCTCTAATGACATTTCAATGAAAGCGGATCCTGCTCATGAAAGAAAATGTCTGGTGAAAGGGAACGTTGGGTAGATGATGTCAGGCAGTGGCCAAAACCTACCGATAAAGGTAATTTACTGACGTCATAATGTATTAATGTAAAAATGCGTCAGCCAAATGTAATGTAATGTAATTGAGACGTGTAGCTATAAGGCTAAGCTAATTGATGACAACAATAAAACCGAACGTCATTCTACACTAGCTGTGTTGCTAATATGTTCACAAGTTGCAAATAACTATTAGCCACGACCAGTTGTAGCAATAAAATATCCTACATCTAGGAATAAATAGAATAATAATAGAATAAATATTCTACAGGTTCGTGAATTTCACAAACAGTTTTATTCCAGGCCTGTAGTTTTGTGCTGTTGTTAAAACAGCCAACCACACAACACGATCTTCCCGGCATCACTGGACAGCATACATACTAAACAACTAAATAAAAATAACATTTCCTACAGCTAACATCTGCTACAGCCGCCTACGGGACCAACACGCTACTTCCGCTATTTCCTTAGCAGCAAGGCCCGCAGTAATGGCGGCGCTGCTTTACTTCCGTGTTTCGCCGGATTTGTCTATACACCAACACTCTGGCCACTTCATTAGGTACACCAGCGAGACCAGTCTCCATGAAGGTTCTGTGTTCAGCTTTAGTGTTTAATTTAATCTAGTTCCACAGCATCACAGTGATCATCAGGTGAACATTGTTTAGATTAGAATGAATTCACTGGTGTACCTGACGATGTGGACGTTCTTTAGACGAGCGTACCTGACGATGTGGACGTTCTTTAGACGAGCGTACCTGACGATGTGGACGTTCTTTAGACGAGCGTACCTGACGATGTGGACGTTCTTTAGACGAGCGTACCTGACGATGTGGACGTTCTTTAGAGGAGCGTACCTGACGATGTGGACGTTCTTTAGACGAGCGTACCTGACGATGTGGACGTTCTTTAGACGAGCGTACCTGACGATGTGGACGTTCTTTAGACGAGCGTACCTAAGGATGTGGACGTTCTTTAGACGAGCGTACCTGACGATGTGGACGTTCTTTAGATGAGCGTACCTGACGATGTGGACGTTCTTTAGACGAGAGTACCTGACGATGTGGACGTTCTTTAGATGAGAGTACCTGACGATGTGGACGTTCTTTAGATGAGAGTACCTGACGATGTGGACGTTCTTTAGATGAGAGTACCTGACGATGTGGACGTTCTTTAGATGAGAGTACCTGACGATGTGGACGTTCTTTAGACGAGCGTACCTGACGATGTGGACGTTCTTTAGACGAGCGTACCTAAGGATGTGGACGTTCTTTAGACGAGCGTACCTGACGATGTGGACGTTCTTTAGACGAGCGTACCTGACGATGTGGACGTTCTTTAGATGAGCGTACCTGACGATGTGGACGTTCTTTAGATGAGCGTACCTAAGGATGTGGACGTTCTTTAGATGAGCGTACCTGACGATGTGGACGTTCTTTAGATGAGCGTACCTAAGGATGTGGACGTTCTTTAGATGAGAGTACCTGACGATGTGGACGTTCTTTAGATGAGAGTACCTGACGATGTGGACGTTCTTTAGACGAGCGTACCTGACGATGTGGACGTTCTTTAGACGAGCGTACCTAAGGATGTGGACGTTCTTTAGACGAGCGTACCTAAGGATGTGGACGTTCTTTAGATGAGAGTACCTGACGATGTGGACGTTCTTTAGATGAGAGTACCTGACGATGTGGACGTTCTTTAGACGAGCGTACCTGACGATGTGGACGTTCTTTAGACGAGCGTACCTGACGATGTGGACGTTCTTTAGACGAGCGTACCTAAGGATGTGGACGTTCTTTAGATGAGCGTACCTGACGATGTGGACGTTCTTTAGACGAGCGTACCTAAGGATGTGGACGTTCTTTAGATGAGAGTACCTGACGATGTGGACGTTCTTTAGACGAGCGTACCTGACGATGTGGACGTTCTTTAGACGAGCGTACCTAAGGATGTGGACGTTCTTTAGACGAGCGTACCTGACGATGTGGACGTTCTTTAGACGAGCGTACCTAAGGATGTGGACGTTCTTTAGATGAGCGTACCTGACGATGTGGACGTTCTTTAGATGAGCGTACCTAAGGATGTGGACGTTCTTTAGATGAGAGTACCTGACGATGTGGACGTTCTTTAGATGAGAGTACCTGACGATGTGGACGTTCTTTAGACGAGCGTACCTGACGATGTGGACGTTCTTTAGACGAGCGTACCTGACGATGTGGACGTTCTTTAGACGAGCGTACCTGACGATGTGGACGTTCTTTAGACGAGCGTACCTAAGGATGTGGACGTTCTTTAGACGAGCGTACCTGACGATGTGGACGTTCTTTAGACGAGCGTACCTGACGATGTGGACGTTCTTTAGACGAGCGTACCTAAGGATGTGGACGTTCTTTAGATGAGCGTACCTGACGATGTGGACGTTCTTTAGATGAGCGTACCTGACGATGTGGACGTTCTTTAGATGAGCGTACCTAAGGATGTGGACGTTCTTTAGATGAGAGTACCTGACGATGTGGACGTTCTTTAGATGAGAGTACCTAATAATGTGGACGTCATACAGATAATCTACATCGTGTGTAGGAGTGCTGTGACGTGAAGCTCTGGTCTCTGGGACGTCCCCGTCGTCTGAATGGATTTATTCTCTGCGGGGACATTCCCTCTGACAGAGTCTACTCTGTGACTCAGACCAGGTCTCCTCACCTCCCTGACTCCAGCTGCCTCCACGTCTTGGTTTGGTCTGGATCAGTCGATGGTTTGGGTTCTGTTCAGACAAGTCAACTAAAAAGGACTGGATGAATATTTTAACGCTAAATGTGGATCATGGTGCTGGACCTGGACCCGGTCTGGACCTGGTCTGGACCTGGTCTGAGTCTGAGTCTGGACTTGGTCTGGGTCTGGACCTTGTCTGGGTCTGGACCTGGTCTGGGAGATTCCCTGTGTGTGTTGTGAGCTGCTGCTGCTCAGCGAGGCGTTAGTTCTGTTATGAGTTGTTTTCAGTGTGTTTCACCACCTTCCACACACACACACACACACACACACACACACACACACACAGTGTCAATAATAGTGAAACAGGCTGATGAGAAACAGGAAGTTGTGTGGGGGGGGTTCTGAGAATCGCCGTGGTGACAGGTCATGTGACTTGCTGGAAATCAAGCCACAGCTCATTTACATACGACCGCCTCCGACACACAGGAAGTGAGAGTTTGTGTCGCTGCAGGTTGGTTATAATCCAGGTTCTTCTTCAGGTTGATTATAATCCAGGTTCTTAATTCAGGTTGATTATAATCCAGGTTCTTCTTCAGGTTGATTATAATCCAGGTTCTTCTTCAGGTTGATTATAATCCAGGTTCTTCTTCAGGTTGATTATAATCCAGGTTCTTCTTCAGGTTGATTATAATCCAGGTTCTTAATTCAGGTTGATTATAATCCAGGCTCTTCTTCAGGTTGATTATAATCCAGGCTCTTCATCAGGTTGATTATAATCCAGGCTCTTCTTCAGGTTGATTATAATCTAGGCTCTTCATCAGGTTGATTATAATCCAGGCTCTTCATCAGGTTGATTATAATCCAGGTTCTTAATTCAGGTTGATTATAATCCAGGTTCTTCTTCAGGTTGATTATAATCCAGGTTCTTCTTCAGGTTGATTATAATCCAGGTTCTTCTTCAGGTTGATTATAATCCAGGTTCTTAATTCAGGTTGATTATAATCCAGGCTCTTCTTCAGGTTGATTATAATCCAGGCTCTTCATCAGGTTGATTATAATCCAGGCTCTTCTTCAGGTTGATTATAATCCAGGCTCTTCATCAGGTTGATTATAATCCAGGCTCTTATTCAGGTTGATTATAATCCAGGTTCTTAATTCAGGTTGATTATAATCCAGGCTCTTATTCAGGTTGATTATAATCCAGGTTCTTCTTCAGGTTGATTATAATCCAGGCTCTTCTTCAGGTTGATTATAATCCAGGCTCTTCTTCAGGTTGATTATAATCCAGGCTCTTCTTCAGGTTGATTATAATCCAGGTTCTTCATCAGGTTGATTATAATCCAGGTTCTTCTTCAGGTTGATTATAATCCAGGTTCTTAATTCAGGTTGATTATAATCCAGGCTCTTATTCAGGTTGATTATAATCCAGGTTCTTCTTCAGGTTGATTATAATCCAGGTTCTTCATCAGGTTGATTATAATCCAGGTTCTTCATCAGGTTGATTATAATCCAGGTTCTTAATTCAGGTTGATTGTAATCCAGGTTCTTCATCAGGTTGATTATAATCCAGGTTCTTATTCAGGTTGATTATAATCCAGGTTCTTATTCAGGTTGATTATAATCCAGGTTCTTATTCAGGTTGATTATAATCCAGGTTCTTCACCTGTTTGAACTCAGTCACCTCTGAACAAAAACACATTTCAATGTCTCAAGAAGTAATCTGCAGATTATTCCTTTAGTTTAATTTAGATTAGATTAGAGTTATTTTCTATTAAAGTTTAAAGTTAATAATCTCTACATTCAGACGATCTGATGCTTTTCTTCACATCAACTAAATCGACCTTTTGCTTGTGAGCGACCAGCTGCTCTGTGAATGTGTCTGGTGGACTGATGGACACATGAAGACGTCCTCCTGTGTGGTTCTGACCCTGTCTCTGTCTCTGTCTCTGTCTCAGCTGATCAGGTGTACGGAGACCAGGACATGCATGAAGTGGTCCGGAAACACTGTATGGACTACCTGGTGAGTCCCGCCCACCGCTCAGTGTTGGCGGCCATCTTTGATTTGATTTCATCTTTATCATCTTTTAATTCTTAGTTTAGTCAGACATTTATTTAACCCGTCGTGTTTAGACCAAACATTAATCTAGTTTAATGAAGCAGGTAACAGATCATTAATGCTTTAGCTTTAGCTTTAGCTCGTTAGCATCTTGGTCTCAGGTGAAATGGTCATGAATATCTTTCTTGGTCGTTCTCAGATGAAGAACGCCGACTACTTCTCCAACTACGTGACGGAGGACTTCACCACATACATCAACAGGAAGAGGAAAAACAATTGCCATGGCAACCACATTGAGATGCAGGCCATGGCTGAGATGTACAACAGACCAGTGGAGGTGTACCAGTACAGCACAGGTGAGTCTTCTTCCAACCTGCACGCCTTCCACCAATCACATCCCACCAACCTCACCTCCTCCCCCTCCTCCTCCTCCTCCTCCTCCTCCTGCTCCTCCAGAGCCAATCAACACGTTCCACGGCATCCACCAGAACAACGACGAGCCAATCAGAGTGAGCTACCACCGGAACATCCACTACAACTCGGTGGTCAACCCCAACAAGGCCACGATTGGCGTCGGACTGGGACTGCCGGCCTTCAAACCCGGGGTACGTTCAAGACCAGTTTATGTAGTGACCCTTGGTCCAGTCTGAACACACGGAGTCACATCTGAACCCTGTTAGACCAGACTAATAAATAAATAACCCCCCCCCCAGTACGCAGACCAGTCTCTGATGAAGTCGGCCATCAAGACGTCGGAGGAGTCGTGGATCGAGCAGCAGATGTTGGAGGACAAGAAGAGAGCGACGGACTGGGAGGCCACCAACGAGGCCATCGAGGAGCAGGTGGCCCGGGAGTCGTACCTGCAGTGGCTACAGGACCAGGAGAAACAGGCCCGACAGGTGAGGGGGGAGAGGGGGGGTGGGGGGTGCAGGACGTCTGTCTTCTTCTTCTTCTACCACTTCCTGTTTCCAGTCCAGCAGCTGACCAATGACCCGTCTTTCCCCCCCCCCCCCCCAGCCCCGTAAGGCCAGCGCCACCTGCAGCTCGGCGACAGCGGCGGCTTCCAGCGGACTGGACGACTGGAGCGCCCGGTCGCCACGGCAACGCGACTCAGACCCCTCCCACTCTCACTCCGACCTCACGACCTCCTCGTCGACCAACAACAAGCCCCCCTCCCCCGCTGGGGCCGCCCTCATCCTCAGCAAACCCCCCTCCCCGTGCGCCCCAGGTAACACACACACCTGGAACACACACACACACCTGGAACACACACACACACACACTGACTCACACACGTGATTTGGTCCCCATAAAGAAGTCAAGTTTGTGTCTATGACTGTGTGTGTGTGTGTGTGTGTGTGTGTGTGTGTGTGTGTGTGTAGGTCCCAGTAATCAGAGTCGTCATCATCTGGAGTACAGAGCCATCATGCAGGAGATGTCTCCTACAGCGTTTGGTAAGAGACACACACACACACACACACACACACACACACACACACTCTGTTGTTTATAGTCAAACCTCAACCAGAGTCAACAGGAAGCAGCAGAGCAGGGTGGAGTGTGTCTATTGTGTGTGTGTGTGTGTGTGTGTGTGTGTGTGTGTGGTTAGTCGTCGCTGTGAGAAAACTCCGTCTGGTCGTTTTAAGCAACGTTCAGTTAAACTCTTCAGCGTCTGTCAGCTGATTCGTCTGGAGGTAAACAACAGGTCCGTCCTTCAGTCTGATCCGTGATTGGACGTCAGAGTCTGGGAGGAAACAGCTGAGGCTCCAGAGCAGATGCTAAGCTAGATGCTAACAGCTAGCATGTCAGCTCTGCTCTGTGTGAAGATAAACCAGGGTGCATCTGAATACCCATACTAACGTACTGTTCAGTAGGTGAGACGCAGTACGTCACAGTAGTAGTACGTCCGAATTCTTAGTAGACATCGACCAGTAGGCGAAAAATACCCGGCTGGCCTACTACCTCCACAGTATACAACGGTAGCTCACTACGCTATCCCACAATTCAGCGGGAGCCCGCTAAGCGTAGAAGAAGACGAGCCGCCGGGAAAATCAAATGGCTGAGACGGTTGTGACAGCTACAGCTACGACAACCGAAGTTTATAAATGTCAGTATATTAGGATAAATGTTGAGTTTAAAATGTTGGTTGTTTCAAAAATACTTCTCCGAGGTGGCTTTAAAATGTCGCGGCATCCGTCGGTGTGCGTCATATGTGTCGGCGTCACATGTAAACATCCGGGGTCTAAGGACAGACAAGATGGCTGCCCAGTACGTCCTTATTGTAGCCTACTACTCGCTCGCATACATAAATAACGTACTAAACTGACGGTTGAGTCGAACGTTCTAACCGACGTTAGTATGGACTGACTATTCGGATGCAGCCTACGTGATACGTTAACACCTGGAGGATCAGTCTGAGCCTGACAGTCTCTGCTCAGGGACTGAAAACACATTGAGACACAGTAACATGGAACCATAGAAGAAGTCCTCTGATTGATGGACGGACGTCCAGAGGAGGACACGGTGTCCACAATAACATGTTAACATCTCTCTCTGTCTCTGTCTCTGTCTCTGTCTCTGTCTCTCTCTGTTCCTCTGTCTCTGTCTCTCTCTGTCTCTGTCCCTCTGTCTCTGTCTCTCTCTGTCCCTCTGACTCTCTCTGTCTCTGTCTCTGTCCCTCTGTCTCTGTTCCTCTGTCCCTCTCTCTCTCTGTCTCTGTCCCTCTGTCTCTGTTCCTCTGACTCTCTCTGACTCTCTCTGACTCTCTCTGACTCTCTCTGTCTCTGTCTCTGTCCCTCTGTCTCTGTCTCTCTGTCTCTGTCTCTGTCTCTGTACCTGTCCCTCTGACTCTCTCTCTCTGTGTCTGTCCCTCTCTCTGTCTCTGTCTCTGTCTCTGTACCTGTCCCTCTGACTCTCTCTCTCTCTGTCTGTCCCTCTGACTCTGTCTCTGTCTCTGTACCTGTCCCTCTGACTCTCTCTCTCTGTGTCTGTCCCTCTGACTCTGTCTCTCTGTGTCTGTCCCTCTGTTTCTGTCTCTGTACCTGTCCCTCTGACTCTCTCTCTCTGTGTCTGTCCCTCTCTCTGTCTCTGTCCCTCTGTCCGTCCAGGTCTGACAGACTGGGAGGACGATGAGATCCTGGCGTCTGTCCTGGCCGTCTCTCAGCAGGAGTATCTGGACAGCATCAAACACCAGAGCGCCGCCATGCATCGAGAGAGAGAGCCGTCTCCTGACAGCAGCTGATACCCGGACATGCGCACACACACACACACACACACACACAACGATGACCTTTGACCCCACCACCTCCTGACCTCTGACCTACAGAAGGAGGTCGGCCAGGGAAGAAATAAAACATCCAACAAGGAGACACACTTGTTTTTCTTTCATCAGCTCATCTCTCCATTCTGTCTCCTCCTCCTCCTCCTCCTCTTCCTCCTCCCCCTTCCTCCTCCTCCTCCCCCTTCCTCCCCCCTCCTCCCCCTCCACTTCCTGGTTGCCGCTCAGATGGAGCTCGGTCTTAACGCTGATTCAGGATCACTTCTGGTTTCTCTTCCTGAACATCGTCGTTGGCAGCTTTCATCAGTTTGAATCGTCCCGACTGTTAGCTCCGCGGCTATCAGGCCCTTTGGCTTCAATGAAGAATGCTAATCAGAACCGAAGTGTCCTGGAGGCTAAGTTAGCATGCTCCTTAGCGAGCAGGCTATCACCTGAAGTCTTACAGTGTTTCTAAGTTCCATTACCGCTAACATGCTAGCTTTGACGTTAGCTAAGCAGCAGGTAGTGATCTGTTTTCCTGCCCCACCAGCAGCCATGATGCTAGTTGAAACTGGACAGCCTCTCTCAGCATTCAGCATACCCTGTAGGCTACGTTAGCATTTAGCGTCAGCCTTCCTGCTCATTCTGACTAGCAGTACCCACGCAGACGTTTTGTGTGACGTGCTAATCAAACATTTACCTTTCACGCACTTTTCAGACTTTAAAACGATGGGTGTCCGTGTCCTCGAGGCCACGTTAGCGTGTTCTTTAACGAGCAGGCTAGCACCCGAAGTCTTACTGTGTTTTAAAGCTAGCTCCTCATCATGCTGCTAACTAGCTGGAATGCTGTTGGCGTCACACAAGTGCAAGACCGTTTCTCTTAACCTGCTCTGTTAGCCCCATGCTAATCAGAACTGGACGTGATGCTAGCGAGCTCATTAGCGAGCACGCTAAGAAAAAGTCTTATTATGTTTTAAAGCTGCTTCAGGTTCCTCAAGCTGCTAGCGCGCTGCATTACAGTTAGCTTAGTCGCAAGTAGCCAAACCATTTCCCCCGTTGTACCCACTGGCGGCCATTTTGTGTCAACACGTTTACTCCATTGTTATCTGAGAAATAAATCCTCCAGCTTCACAGCAGCCTGTACCCCCCCCCCCCCATCCTTCTGTCCTCCTCCTCCTCCTCCTCCACCTCCTCCATCATCATCATCATCTTCATCATCATCATCATCATCATCGGACTTATTTAGCTGCATGTTTAATTGACCACAACAAATATCATCATAGAGAAAAAGCAACAAAATAAAAAAGGAGAGAAAAATAGAGAATTGTCATACTTATCCTCTTAATGATTGATTATTGTTGGTATTATTAATAATATAAGTTTGTTTTATTTTATTTTCTTGTTTGGGATGAAAATTTTTTTCTTGGAATAAAAAGAGGAAAATGTTTCTGAAGAAAATGTGAATGATTCTTGTCTTCAGTCCGTCCTCCGTCTCCGTCTCCGTCTCTTTCTCATTTGCAGGATTAAATCTGTCTTCCTCTTTCTTCTTCCTCTGCTGTGTCCCTGTCCACATCATTAGGTACACCGGTGAACTCGGTCTGATCTAAATAACGTTGAGTTGATGGTGATTCACCTGATGATCATTGTGGAGGATGTGCTGCGGTTAAACTGGAATGATTTAAAGTGTTTCTGTTATTTAGCCCAGCACATTGACCACTATGTCAAAACATTAGGAACACGTGTTCTACAGAATGAAAACACAGTAGAATCAGTTACTAGAAACTGTGAAGATTTAGAGCCGGACTGGTTTCACAGGTGTACCTAATGAAGTGGCCATGATGGTTAAATACAGGGAAACAGACAAACTGCTGTTTAAAGAGATAATTAAGAGATAACGAGCGGAGGAGGACGACGGTGTGTTTCAGGACGTCCTGAATATTCTGTTCTGAGAATTAAAATCTGAGATTAAATGAACAGAAACATTAAACTTCTCCTGTCCTGCTGATAAAGCTTTAAATTCCACCGAGCTCAGCAGGAAAATCTGTTTACTGCCGGAGAACTGAGTCAAGTCCGGATCTTTCTCGTCTTATAACAGTTCAACTGTTCCTCTTTGATCTCCTGAGTCTTATTTTGACGCGATGACACATTTATTCTGACAGGAACAGGAAGTCGCTTCAGGTGTGTTTGAGACCATAGATATACAGTCGGCCTGCCCGTGACCTCGGTTACCCGGGTCACTCTCACTGCGCATGCGTCACAGCATTAAAAACTTTAAAAAAAAGCATTAAAAAAAAAAAGCGCGTGCGTCTTTCCCGTCATCTTATCAGCGCGCGCTTCCTCGCCTCGAATTCTAAGAATTCCTCTCGCGGGATTTGAATATTCATGAGACCGCAGAACGTGATCGTCTGATTGGCGGGCCAGTTCAAAACAATGGGCACACGTCTCCGCACTGATTGGACGGCGAGGCGGAGTGGGCGTGTCTGATTAGAGGCGGTATAAATACGGAAGACAACAGTAACACGACAGCGAAGGCGCTCAGCGGAGGTCCGTTAGTTCATCAGCGTCAGTTTGGGTTTAAAACGTTTTAACGACAATAACTTCTTTTTAGCTGTTTTTGTTTCAGAAGTTGGATTTAAGAAGGAGGGAAACGGAAGTAACAGTCGGTTTGAAACGGAAATAATCAAATAAAGAGACGTTAGGATGGATTTAATGAACTGACACGAAGCTTGAGAAGATGTTGGACAAAAGAGTTGTTGAGTTTAATGAGGAGGAGGACGTCCGAGGGAAGAACGGTGAGACACAAGTCCTTTAGTTTAGAGACAGGTCTACAGTCTGGCTACTGGCCCATGAAACGAGCTCCACCAGACTCCATTCAAAAAACAACAACTTTAACAGCTTTATTAATACAGAGCCGTTTCCATGGTCACGGAGTTATTTCTCGACAGCCGTTAAAATAATAAAGTTAAAATAATTCATTTTGTTTCTGTTTTAAGTTCCTCTTTGAGCTAAAGTCTGTTTATACGTTTTTAAATGTTTATAATATTTACGTCAGGAAATAAATAAATGAATATTAACCAATAATGTACCAGCTGGTCTCTGAGCTGTCAGGTCTTATTATTGTTCATGTGTCTCTGTCTCCTGTTGGCTGTCTCTGTCCGTGTTGACATCACATCATCCTCTCATTTGTTCCACAGTGAAGGAACCGTTCTGCAGCCAGTACTGCTGTGGTTCTCTGCTCGGCAGCGGAGGCTTCGGCTCAGTCTTCTCAGGACAGAGGCTGTCGGATGGACTGCAGGTCAGAATAGACTCACACGTTATTATTTCCTGTCCCTGGGGTCAGTGCTGCAGGCTGTAACCTGTCCTCTGTCCGTCCAGGTCGCCATCAAACAGATTTCCAGAGACAGAGTCCAGCAGTGGACCATACTGGTGAGTTCATCACACTAGACTCAGCTCCGCCCCCTGCTGGACCCACTCTACTACTGCAGCAGGGGGCGGGGGCTGCCCCTCTGGTTCCCACGGAAACCTGTGACGTCACGGTTCATCCCCAAAGACACCTGTAGAGGAGTTTCTGTCTCTGACTCGTTGACTCATCGTGTCTGTCCTCCACAGCCGGGCGAGGTCAGCCCCGTTCCCATGGAGATTGCTCTGCTTCAGCGGCTGTCGGAGGTCGGAGGTCACAGCGGGGTCGTCCGCATGCTGGACTGGTTCCATGTGGAGGGGCGGGGCTTCCTGCTGGTGCTGGAGAGACCGCCCCAGTGTCAGGACCTGTTTGACTTCATCACAGAGAGAGGAGCGCTGCCAGAACGTCTGGCTCTCAGGTTCTGATCCAGCCCTCCAGTCAGCTGACGTTCTTCTTCTACTCTCTGTTTGAATGTTCTGACGTTCTTCTTCTTCTACTCTGTTTGAATGTTCTGACGTTCTTCTTCTTCTACTCTCTGTTTGAATGTTCTGACGTTCTTCTTCTACTCTCTGTTTGAATGTTCTGACGTTCTTCTTCTTCTACTCTCTGTTTGAATGTTCTGACGTTCTTCTTCTACTCTCTGTTTGAATGTTCTGACGTTCTTCTTCTTCTCTCTGAATGTTCTGACGTTCTTCTTCTTCTACTCTCTGTTTGAATGTTCTGACGTTCTTCTTCTACTCTCTGTTTGAATGTTCTGACGTTCTTCTTCTACTCTCTGTTTGAATGTTCTGACGTTCTTCTTCTACTCTCTGTTTGAATGTTCTGACGTTCTTCTTCTACTCTCTGAATGTTCTGACGTTCTTCTTCTTCTCTCTGAATGTTCTGACCTTCTTCTTCTTCTCTCTGAATGTTCTGACGTTCTTCTTCTACTACTCTCTGTTTGAATGTTCTGACGTTCTTCTTCTACTCTCTGAATGTTCTGACGTTCTTCTTCTTCTCTCTGTTTGAATGTTCTGACGTTCTTCTTCTTCTTCTCTCTGAATGTTCTGACGTTCTTCTTCTACTCTCTGAATGTTCTGACGTTCTTCTTCTTCTCTCTGTTTGAATGTTCTGACGTTCTTCTTCTTCTTCTCTCTGAATGTTCTGACGTTCTTCTTCTTCTTCTCTCTGAATGTTCTGACGTTCTTCTTCTTCTTCTCTCTGAATGTTCTGACCTTCTTCTTCTACTCTCTGTTTGAATGTTCTGACGTTCTTCTTCTCTCTCTGAATGTTCTGACGTTCTTCTTCTTCTACTCTCTGAATGTTCTGAGACGTTCTTCTTCTACTCTCTGTTTGAATGTTCTGACGTTCTTCTTCTTCTTCTCTCTGAATGTTCTGACGTTCTTCTTCTTCTCTCTGAATGTTCTGACGCTCTTCTTCTTCTTCTCTCTGAATGTTCTGACGTTCTTCTTCTTCTTCTCTCTGAATGTTCTGACGTTCTTCTTCTTCTTCTCTCTGAATGTTCTGACGTTCTTCTTCTTCTTCTCTCTGAATGTTCTGACCTTCTTCTTCTTCTACTCTGTTTGAATGTTCTGACGTTCTTCTTCTTCTCTCTGAATGTTCTGACGTTCTTCTTCTTCTACTCTGAATGTTCTGACCTTCTTCTTCTTCTACTCTCTGTTTGAATGTTCTGACGTTCTTCTTCTACTCTCTGTTTGAATGTTCTGACGTTCTTCTTCTACTCTCTGAATGTTCTGACGTTCTTCTTCTTCTCTCTGAATGTTCTGACGTTCTTCTTCTACTCTCTGAATGTTCTGACGTTCTTCTTCTTCTCTCTGAATGTTCTGACGTTCTTCTTCTTCTCTCTGTTTGAATGTTCTGACGTTCTTCTTCTTCTCTCTGAATGTTCTGACGTTCTTCTTCTACTACTCTCTGTTTGAATGTTCTGACGTTCTTCTTCTACTCTCTGAATGTTCTGACGTTCTTCTTCTTCTCTCTGTTTGAATGTTCTGACGTTCTTCTTCTTCTTCTCTCTGAATGTTCTGACGTTCTTCTTCTTCTTCTCTCTGAATGTTCTGACGTTCTTCTTCTTCTTCTCTCTGAATGTTCTGACCTTCTTCTTCTACTCTCTGTTTGAATGTTCTGACGTTCTTCTTCTCTCTCTGAATGTTCTGACGTTCTTCTTCTTCTACTCTCTGAATGTTCTGAGACGTTCTTCTACTCTCTGTTTGAATGTTCTGACGTTCTTCTTCTTCTTCTCTCTGAATGTTCTGACGTTCTTCTTCTTCTCTCTGAATGTTCTGACGCTCTTCTTCTTCTTCTCTCTGAATGTTCTGACGTTCTTCTTCTTCTTCTCTCTGAATGTTCTGACGTTCTTCTTCTTCTCTCTGAATGTTCTGACGTTCTTCTTCTTCTTCTCTCTGAATGTTCTGACCTTCTTCTTCTACTCTCTGTTTGAATGTTCTGACGTTATTCTTCTTCTTCTCTCTGTTTGAATGTTCTGACGTTCTTCTTCTCTCTGAATGTTCTGACGTTCTTCTTCTTCTTCTCTCTGAATGTTCTGAGACGTTCTTCTTCTACTCTCTGTTTGAATGTTCTGACGTTCTTCTTCTTCTCTCTGTTTGAATGTTCTGACGTTCTTCTTCTTCTTCTCTCTGAATGTTCTGACCTTCTTCTTCTTCTTCTCTCTGAATGTTCTGACCTTCTTCTTCTTCTTCTCTCTGAATGTTCTGACCTTCTTCTTCTACTCTCTGTTTGAATGTTCTGACGTTCTTCTTCTTCTTCTCTCTGTTTGAATGTTCTGACGTTCTTCTTCTTCTTCTCTCTGTTTGAATGTTCTGACGTTCTTCTTCTTCTCTCTGAATGTTCTGACGTTCTTCTTCTTCTTCTCTCTGAATGTTCTGACGTTCTTCTTCTTCTCTCTGAATGTTCTGACGTTCTTCTTCTTCTTCTCTCTGTTTGAATGTTCTGACGTTCTTCTTCTTCTCTCTGAATGTTCTGACGTTCTTCTTCTTCTTCTCTCTGAATGTTCTGACGTTCTTCTTCTTCTTCTCTCTGTTTGAATGTTCTGACGTTCTTCTTCTTCTTCTCTCTGAATGTTCTGACGTTCTTCTTCTTCTTCTCTCTGTTTGAATGTTCTGACGTTCTTCTTCTTCTCTCTGAATGTTCTGACGTTCTTCTTCTTCTTCTCTCTGAATGTTCTGACGTTCTTCTTCTTCTCTCTGAATGTTCTGACGTTCTTCTTCTACTCTCTGTTTGAATGTTCTGACGTTCTTCTTCTCTCTCTCTGCAGGTTCTTCCGTCAGGTCGTGGAGGCGCTGCGCTTCGTGCACGCTCACGACGTCGTGCACAGAGACATCAAAGACGAGAACATCGTGGTGGACACGAGGACGCTGGACGTCAAGATCATTGACTTTGGTTCTGGAGCTCAACTCAAAGAGACGCCGTACGCTGAGTTTGAAGGTGAGAGACAGAGACAGAGACAGGGACAGAGACAGAGACGGGGTCAGAGACAGGGACAGAGACAGGGACAGAGACAGAGACAGAGACAGAGACAGGAACAGGGCCAGAGACAGAGACAGAGACAGAGACAGGGACAGATTAACGTGATCTGATGAAGGAGCAGACTTTAACCTCCTCCTCCTCCTCCTCAGGTACCAGGGTGTACAGTCCTCCAGAGTGGATCTTGTCTCAGTCCTACGAGGCTGTCCCTCTGACCGTCTGGTCTCTCGGTGTCCTTCTCTTTGACATCGTCTGTGGGGACATCCCGTTTGAGCGCGACCAGGAGATTGTTCAGGCCACACCCATTTTCACCAGGAGGGTGTCGAAAGGTGAGCAGAAGCCCCGCCCCCTTCATACTGAAGAGTTCTGATTGGTTGTGGTCTCTTGATTCACCCCCCCCCTCTCTCTCTCCCAGACTGTCAGTCTCTGATTCGCTGGTGTCTGTCCTACCGGCCAGAGGACCGTCCCTCTCTGGAGGACATCCTGTCTCACCCCTGGATGTTGGGGGGAGAGGAGGAGGATGATGAGGAGGAGGAGGAGGAGGAGGACAGGTCTCTGTCCAGTCAGTCCCTGTAGAGGACAGATGGACGTCCCTCGAGCCGTTAGATGATTAATTTATTGACTATTTATTTGGTTCATCATCTGGAGTCTCGTTAGTTCTGGATCCAGAGTCTGGTTCCTGTGGAGCCGGTGAAGGTTCCCGTGAAGGTTCCCGTGGAGCCGGTGAAGGTTCCCGTGTGTTGTCCACTGGGTTCGTCTCAAAGTGTCCGACGGTCACTTGGTTCAGTTTATTTACATTAAATAATAATTTCTGGATCAGAAGGAAAAAGATCCAACGTTTGAATAAAAGAGTTTGTTGACTTGATCTCAGCGTGGCGTCTTTGTGTCACCGGCCACTTCATTAGGTACACCAGTTAATACACACGTCTCTCCACGTCGCAGGTTTTTAATTCATATCTGATTTTATATCACAGGAAAATACGGCCAATGCTTTTTCAATTTTAATATATTTATTTTAATTATTTCTGCAGAAAAATAAGTTTTATAAACTAAAAAAGAGAAAAGAAATAAAACATTAAAAGAATAAAACAGTAGCAGTAGAAAAGGAAAAGTTAATAAGAGAGGGAAGGGTCCATAAAGGTTTAAAATAATAAATTATATGGTCACTACTTTGTGGATTCTCACTTTTCATGGGGGGGGGGGGGTAAATGAGGAAACACTTCAGACACAAACAATAAAAATCTAAAGTCTCTATCTCGAGGTTATGTTGAGTTCAAAAACATCTAACTGCTAAAAGTCAGTTTTAACAAGTCAAAGTAAAAATTAGTTTCATAAAGAATAAAAAGTCAAATGTACAAAATAGAAAGTGATTCTGATGTTTTATTGTAGAGGAATAAATAATTAATCAGGATTATTGACGTAGCAGCAGATCACGGCCCTGAACGTCTCCACTGCTCTGCTTTAAGATGTAAATAACGGTTTATAGATTATTTAATTATATAAATAAATAGAAGCTTTTAATGAAATCCTGCAGGACTCCTCTCTGACCAGCAGGAGGCGCCAAACGGAGGAACAGGTGAGAACAAGGAAGTGACTGTTCCTGTCAGTGGGACCAGAGAGGGGAGGAAGAGACAGAGGTCTCACTCTGACAGATTGTTCAGCGCCACAGGTTTCACACAGAACAATAAAACCTGTCTCATCTAAACCTGGACAGATTGTCTCTGGGACCATCAGCCTGAGTCAATAACACGTTTTTGTTTGTTAGTCATTTTTTGCACAAATCACTCCCTCACATCTAATGGTTTTATAGTTTTATAGTTTTATAGTTATTTATTTGTAAAGTTTCCACCACAACACGTGATATTTCTATTTGTCTCTATATATTTTCAGTGTTATTTCTTGTATAGACTTTTCTAATCTGTCAAACTCCGTGCTACTGTGATCAGATAATTTCTCATACGTTGGATAAATAAACATTATTTAAACGTATTTATTAATGACGCTTCGCCTCGTGTTTCGTCCATAGAGTGACACGTCCTGTTGGACACACACGATCTTTGCAGCTGTAGTCCTTCAGTTCCGGGACACCTCAGCTCCTCCAGCCGGGTCTCCTCCTGATGGTCCCGCTGATGGTCCCGCTGGCTCCGCAGACAGACCCCTCTCACCTCCTCCGCTCCGGCCGAACATCAGTCCTTCAGACTCCGCTTCAACCTGAACCAGGAGCCGGGGCTCGGAGCTCCGTGCGGGTCCAGACCGTGAGCGGGGCTAGCTGTGAGGCTAGCTGAGGGGCTAGCGGAGAGGCTAGCTGTGAGGCTAGCTGAGAGGCTAGCGGAGAGGCTAGCTGTGAGGCTAGCGGAGAGGCTAGCGGAGAGGCTAGCTGAGAGGCTAGCGGAGCGTTAGCTGAGCGTTAGCTGAGCAGACCGCTGGCTGAAGGCTCGGTCCGGACAGCGGGCATCAGGGCGAAGCATGGCCGGAGGGAACGACAGCAAGTCGGCGGAGGAGAGAGCGACGAGCCGCAGTCAGAGTGAAGGTAAGAGCCGAGAGCAGACTTCACACGGGCCGCTGGGCTCTGAGCCCGGGCTCGGAGGGTATCAGAGGGATGGTTTATTACATCATTAAATCAGAATAAAAATATATTTAAACGAATTTAGTTAAAGTTTGAAGTTTTTAGCTCCGTGTGTCAGCGGCGCTGAGGGCTAGCTAGCTAGCTAGCAGCGGCTAACGACCAGAGACCGGAGGAGGAAGTTAAACCAGTTAATTTAAAGTTAAATAGTTTAAACTCGTTTATAAACATTCAGACACAGACTCGGTTTAATATCTAATAAATGTTAATGTAGTTTAAACTTTTAATTTAAAGCTGTGCAGTAAACTGTTAGCACGCTAGCTCAGCTGGAAGCTAACGGCTAACTTCAGTCAGGTCCTCACAGAGACGTCACTTCTGTCTTGATCGACCTGGTGAGCAGGTGTGTTGAGTGTCAGCACCGGAAGCTGCTGACGTGGAAGTTAGTTCCACACACACCTTCACAGGTAACACAGGTAACACAGCGTCACCTGAGGCTAGCCCCTCCCCTCGTGTGTGATCGTGTTTGTTCGTCCTCAGCCAACAGGAGGTTGAAGTACATCAGCCTGGCGGTGCTCGTGGTCCAGAATGCGTCGCTCATCCTCAGCATCCGATACGTCCGCACGTTGCCAGGCGACCGCTTCTTCACCACGTCAGCCGTCGTCATGGCGGAAGTCCTGAAGGCGCTGACGTGTCTGCTCATCATCCTGCTGCAGAAGAGACGTGAGTTCATGACCTTTACCCTCAGCTGGTCTAATGTCAGAGGTGACCCCAGGTGACCCCAGGTGACCTTTACCTTCAGCTGATTAATGTCAGAGGTGACCCCAGGTGACCTTTACCTTCAGCTGATTAATGTCAGAGGTGACCCCAGGTGACCCCAGGTGACCTCAGGTGACCTTTCCTTTCAGCTGATTAATGTCAGAGGTGACCCCAGGTGACCCCAGGTGACCTCAGGTGACCTTTACCTTCAGCTGGTCTAATGTCAGAGGTGACCCCAGGTGACCCCAGGTGACCTTTACCTTCAGCTGATTAATGTCAGAGGTGACCCCAGGTGACCCCAGGTGACCTCAGGTGACCTTTACCTTCAGCTGATTAATGTCAGAGGTGACCCCAGGTGACCTCAGGTGACCTTTACCTTCAGCTGGTCTAATGTCAGAGGTGACCCCAGGTGACCCCAGGTGACCTTTACCTTCAGCTGGTCTAATGTCAGAGGTGACCCCAGGTGACCCCAGGTGACCTTTACCTTCAGCTGGTCTAATGTCAGAGGTGACCCCAGGTGACCCCAGGTGACCTTTACCTTCAGCTGGTCTAATGTCAGAGGTGACCCCAGGTGACCCCAGGTGACCTTTACCTTCAGCTGATTAATGTCAGAGGTGACCCCATGTGACCCCAGGTGACCTTTACCTTCAGCTGATTAATGTCAGAGGTGACCCCAGGTGACCTCAGGTGACCTTTACCTTCAGCTGGTCTAATGTCAGAGGTGACCCCAGGTGACCCCAGGTGACCTTTACCTTCAGCTGATTAATGTCAGAGGTGACCCCAGGTGACCCCAGGTGACCCCAGGTGACCTTTACCTTCAGCTGATTAATGTCAGAGGTGACCCCAGGTGACCTCAGGTGACCTCAGGTGACCTTTACCTTCAGCTGGTCGAATGTCAGAGGTGACCCCAGGTGACCTTTACCTTCAGCTGATTAATGTCAGAGGTGACCCCAGGTGACCCCAGGTGACCCCAGGTGACCTTTACCTTCAGCTGATTAATGTCAGAGGTGACCCCAGGTGACCCCAGGTGACCCCAGGTGACCTTTACCTTCAGCTGATTAATGTCAGAGGTGACCCCAGGTGACCCCAGGTGACCTCAGGTGACCTTTACCTTCAGCTGATTAATGTCAGAGGTGACCCCAGGTGACCCCAGGTGACCTCAGGTGACCTTTACCTTCAGCTGATTAATGTCAGAGGTGACCCCATGTGACCTCAGGTGACCTCAGGTGACCTTTACCTTCAGCTGATTAATGTCAGAGGTGACCCCAGGTGACCCCAGGTGACCTCAGGTGACCTTTACCTTCAGCTGATTAATGTCAGAGGTGACCCCAGGTGACCTCAGGTGACCTCAGGTGACCTTTACCTTCAGCTGATTAATGTCAGAGGTGACCTCAGGTGACCTCAGGTGACCTTTACCTTCAGCTGATTAATGTCAGAGGTGACCCCAGGTGACCTCAGGTGACCTCAGGTGACCTTTACCTTCAGCTGATTAATGTCAGAGGTGACCTCAGGTGACCCCAGGTGACCTTTACCTTCAGCTGATTAATGTCAGAGGTGACCTCAGGTGACCCCAGGTGACCTCAGGTGACCCCAGGTGACCTTTACCTTCAGCTGATTAATGTCAGAGGTGACCCCAGGTGACCCCAGGTGACCCCAGGTGACCTCAGGTTACCTTTACCTTCAGCTGATTAATGTCAGAGGTGACCCCAGGTGACCCCAGGTGACCCCAGGTGACCTCAGGTGACCTCAGGTGACCTTTACCTTCAGCTGATTAATGTCAGAGGTGACCCCAGGTGACCTTTACCTTCAGCTGATTAATGTCAGAGGTGACCTCAGGTGACCCCAGGTGACCTCAGGTGACCCCAGGTGACCTCAGGTGACCTTTACCTTCAGCTGATTAATGTCAGAGGTGACCCCAGGTGACCTCAGGTGACCTTTATCTTCAGCTGATTAATGTCAGAAGTGACCCCAGGTGACCTCAGGTGACCTGTGGTGACCCTAGGTGACCCCAGGTGACCTCAGGTGACCCCAGGTGACCTTTATCTTCAGCTGATTAATGTCAGAGGTGACCCCAGGTGACCCCAGGTGACCTTTACCTTCAGCTGATTAATGTCAGAGGTGACCTCAGGTGACCTGTGGTGACCTCAGGTGACCTCAGGTGACCTCAGGTGACCCCAGGTGACCTCAGGTGACCCCAGTCCCGACGTGCAGGGTCAGCCACTTCCTGCTTCCTGAGCATCTCTTCAGAATAAAGCTCCAGTCAGAGTGTGATCATGTGACTGACGTGTCTGTCTCTAGTCAACGTGAAGGACACCGCCTACTTCCTGTTGGACGCCGTCGTCTTCCAGTACAAGGACACTCTGAAGCTGGCGGTTCCTTCTCTCATCTACACGCTGCAGAACAACCTGCAGTACGTCGCCATCTCCAACCTGCCGGCCGCCACCTTCCAGGTCAGAGCTCAGTAGAAGTAGTAGAGTCGTGTTTCTAATCTGTTTCATGATCAAAATAATAAATCAGATCAAATCTACAGTAACTTTAACATCTTAGTCTTATTTTGAAAAGCCTCCTTCCTACTTCCTCTCTGGTGAAAACATGAATCTGATAAATGTATTTGATTTGTATATTTTAAACTAACTCCATCTTGCCGGGTCTTGTCCTCTTGTCCTCTTGTCCTCTTGTCCTCATGTCCCCCGTCGTCCTCCAGGTGACCTACCAGCTGAAGATCCTGACCACGGCTCTGTTCAGTGTCCTGATGCTGAGGAAGTCTCTGTCCAGGGTCCAGTGGGTGTCTCTGCTGCTGCTGTTCGCTGGTGTCGCCATCGTTCAGGTACGTCTCCTCCCCCCGTCCCGTGTCCTCCTCCCATCCTGTCTCCTCCTGTCCCGTCTCCCCCCGTCCCGTCCCGTCTCCTCCCCCGTCTCCTCCTGTCCTGTCTCCACCCGTCCTCTCCTCCCGTCCCGTCTCCTCTTGTCCCATCTCCTCCTGTCCTGTCTCCTCCCCCCGTCCCGTCCCGTCTCAACCTGTCTCCTCCCATCCCATCCCATCTCCACCCGTCCCATCTCCCCCCGTCCCGTCTCCTCCTGTCCTGTCTCAACCGTCCCGTCTCCTCCCCCTGTCCCGTCCTGTCTCCTCTCCCTGTCCCGTCCCGTCTCAACCCATCCCGTCTCCTCCTCCCGTCCCGTCCCGTCTCCTCCCGTCCCGTCCCGTCCCCTCTCCTCCCGTCCCATCCCCTCTCCTCCCGTCCCGTCCCGTCTCAACCCATCCCATCTCCTCCCGTCCCGTCCCGTCCCATCCCCTCTCCTCCCGTCCCGTCCCGTCTCCTCCTGTCCCGTCTCCTCCCTCTGTCTCATCTCCACCCGTCCCGTCTCTCTGACTGACGTTTGTCCTGCAGGTGCAGCAGGAGGGGAACAAGGAGGCGTCGGCGTCGGACGGCTCCGGTCAGAACTACACGGTGGGGCTGGTTGCCGTGGTGATCAGCTGCCTGTCGTCGGGCTTCGCCGGCGTTTACTTTGAGAAGATCCTGAAGGGGACGTCGGCGTCCGTCTGGGTGAGGAACGTCCAGCTGGGCGTGTTCGGGACGGCGCTGGGCCTCCTGGGGCTGTGGTGGAACGACGGCGCCGCCGTGGCGCAGCACGGCTTCCTGTTCGGCTACACCGGCATGGTGTGGGCCGTCATCTTCAACCAGGCGTTCGGCGGGCTGCTGGTCGCCGTCGTGGTCAAGTACGCCGACAACATCCTGAAGGGCTTCGCCACCTCCTTCTCCATCATCGTCTCCACGGTGATGTCCATCTACCTGTTCCACTTCCACGTGGACCTGCTCTTCACGGCGGGGGCGGGGCTTGTCATCGGCGCCGTCTACATGTACAGCCTCCCCAAGGCGCCCGCCGGCTCCTCGTCCCTCAGCTCCTCCTCGTCCTCCTCAGGATCTTCAGCGTCTCCGAGGACGGACGGGGACGCCGAGATGGAGGCGTTTCTGCCAAAGTCAGTGATGGTCAAGTGATCCTCCCCCTCTCCTCCTCCTCCTCCCCCTCCTCCCCCCCCGCCCCCTCTGTGGCGTCTCCTGGTGCTCACTTCCTGTCTGCTCTCTGTGGGGTCAGAGGTCAAACTGACCCTCCTCTCCTCCGTCTGACTCCTCACCTCCTCCTGGAGACGACGGGAGAAAGAGGAGACGCTTCATCTTCCTCCTCATCTTCTTTCTCCTCCTGAACTTGCACCTCCTCGCCTCCTTTCTCCTCCTCCTGTGATGGAGAACAGACGAGAGCAGAGCCTCACTCCAGTCTCCTCCTCTCTGGAAGAGGAGGTGCTGAAGGACTCTAACTCCTCCTCCTCTTTCCTCTTGAACACTAACCTCTCCTCTCTCCTCCTCAGAGCTCTGGGAGGCGTCACGTCTCCTCTTTCTGCCGTCGCCGTCACAGACTAACTGCTGGAGGAGGAGGAGGAGGAGGAGGAGCAGCAGGAGGAGCAGGAGGAGCAGGAGGAGCAGAGAGTTCCTTGTCTCTCGTCTTCTCTGCCTTAAATCTGTAACGAGGAACGAACACTTTCCTCTGAATCTGAATCATTTATTGAAGCTGAACTTTGACCTGGAGCGTTCACTGAGCAGCTCCACAAACGGTTTCCATGGAAACCAGCACATCAACATACATCCCATTAAAAAAACATTTGATTAAACTCTGCGTGAGCAGCTCAGGAGGACACGGGTCAGGACACGGGTCAGGACATGGGTCAGGACACGGGTCAGGACACGGGTCAGGACACGAAGCTTCTTCAGTTTGTTGAGCTGCTCAGTGACGAGTCGGTGCCTTTCACCTGAACAGAAGCCATACACTGGGGAGGCTAGCTGCTAGCGGTGTGAGGCTAGCTGCTGGCGGGGTGAGGCTAGTGGTGTGAGGCTAGCTGCTAGCGGTGTGAGGCTAGCTGCTGGCGGGGTGAGGCTAGCTGATAGCGGGGTGAGGCTAGCTGCTGGCGGGGTGAGGCTAGCTGCTAGCGGGGTGAGGCTAGCTGCTAGCGGTGTGAGGCTAGCGGTGTGAGGCTAGCTGCTAGCGGTGTGAGGTTAACTGCTAGCGGTGTGAGGCTAGCGGTGGGAGGCTAGCTGCTAGCGGTGTGAGGTTAACTGCTAGCAGTGTGAGGCTAGCGGTGGGAGGCTAGCTGCTAGCGGTGGGAGGCTAGCTGCTAGCGGGGTGAGGCTAGCTGCTAGCGGGGTGAGGCTAGCGGTGGGAGGCTAGCTGTTAGCGGTGTGGGGCTAGCTGTTAGCGGGGTGAGGCTAGCTGCTAGCGGGGTGAGGCTAGCGGTGGGAGGCTAGCTGCTAGCGGTGTGAGGCTAGCTGCTAGCGGTGTGAGGCTAGCTGTTAGCGGTGTGGGGTTAGCCGTTAGCGGTGTGAAGTTAGCGGTGTGGGGTTAGCCGTTAGCGGTGTGCCGTTAGCGGTGTGGGGTTAGCCGTTAGCGGTGTGCCGTTAGCGTTCTCCTTGGTGCTCGTTGATGGGAGGTCCTGTAATCGTAGGGTGATGGTGAATCGGGGGTGTCTCTTGGGGCTGTGGGCGTCTCTTGACGACAGGAAGTCGTTGGTTTCTTCTGTTCAGCTGCTTCTCGTCTTTGAGTCGTTTGACTTCTGGAGGTTTGAGTTTGTTTTGTCTCCTGATCGTTGCAGGTCGGACACGTGACCTTTAACAATGAATCAGCTGACTGTCGCTAACGCAGGAAGCTAACGAGAGCAGCATCGTTCAGTTTACTGTCAACATTCATTTTTGTGAATAAGAGGAAAATAAAAGAGATTTTAGAAATGATTTTAGTTTAAATTTATTAAACTTTGTGAGAAGCAATGTTTAATAAGCTACTGCTATGTTAGCCTAGCATGCTAGCATTAGCCTGATGAAGCTAGCATTGCTCCAAGTCTCAGATCAACAAAGGTTCCATGAAGCCTCCTGATCAGAGTCTGCAGGCGTTAATTAGCCCTGATCAGTGTCTGAAGGCGTTAATTAGCCCTGATCACAGTCTGAAGGCGTTAATTAGCCCTGACCACACTCTGCAGGCGTTAATTAGCCCTGACCACACTCTGCAGGCGTTAATTAGCCCTGATCACAGTCTGGAGGCGTTAATTAGCCCTGATCAGTGTCTGCAGGCGTTAATTAGCCCTGACCGTAGTCTGAAGGCGTTAATTAGCCCTGACCACAGTCTGCAGGCGTTAATTAGCCCTGACCGTAGTCTGAAGGCGTTAATTAGCCCTGACCACAGTCTGAAGGCGTTAATTAGCCCTGACCGTAGTCTGAGGCGTTAATTAGCCCTGACCACAGTCTGCAGGCGTTGATGTTGTTGAGGTTTATTCTCTGTTGACTGATCCAGGAACGTTTTCAGGTGGTTTTCCTCTAAATGAAGATTAAAGGAACGTCTGCTCCGTCGTATCAGTGATCATCGATACTGGACCCAGGACAGAATAAAAATATAAAAACAACAAAAACAACGACATAAAGATGAATGAATTTACAGTTTTTATATGAATAAATAATCAGTGACAGTTTGTTTCTGTTTCTACAATCGTAGTGTTTTTATTTAATGTGGGAACAAGAAGTTTACCTCTGCTGGGAGGAGGAGGAGGAGGAGGAGGAGGAGGAAGGTCGGCAGGAAGCTCCAGAGTTCAGTCATAAATCAGATGAATGAATGAATGAATGAATTGAATCGTGTCGTATTTGTAGATAAAGTTTAAACGTTTATTTCATTTGCTTCAGGTCAGAACTTCTCCTCGTTAACAATCAGCTGTTTCAGTCTTTTATTAAGTTTTACAGTTAAACTTCAAATCATTGAGTTCAGCTGTTTGTCTGTAGCGCCTCCTGCTGGTCGTAAATCACACCTGAAACAAACAGATTTAATCTGATGAGATTTAATCTGTCAGGATTTAATCTGTCAGGATTTAATCTGATGAGATTTAATCTGATAGGATTTAATCTGATGAGATTTAATCTGTCAGGATTTAATCTGTCAGGATTTAATCTGATGAGATTTAATCTGATGAGATTTATTTGTTGTGGGAGGATTCAAACAATTTTAATTTGTCTTGTGTTGGTTTGAACTCTGTGATTACTGATCTGTATCGATGCCTCTGAATCTGTAAATACTTCTTTTGGTAAAGTTTTATATAAACAAGGACGTGGACTCAAACCTGAGTTTGTCTTAATTTACAGGAAACAAGAATAAAGAATAAAAATCTGATTCCTCAGTTTGTCAGTTCTGCTTCAGGGAATAAATGTATATGATAATAATAATAATTACTGTTAAATAAAGGATCTCTATGACATGATGATGGACAATGTTATATAAGATATAAAATATATAAAAACTATTAATCACTGTTTAATAATGAAAATATTTTAAAAGGAATTTATTTTCTATATTTATAAAACAGATTTAAAAGTGAGAAATGTTTATAAAAATAAATTCCATCATGAAATAAACATTTGAAAATAAAACTGAATTAATTGTAAAACTAATTTATTTAAATGGAGGACGAGCAGAAATAAAATGGTTTGAATCATTTATTTATATAAATGTTTTATTAGTTTTATTAACAGCAGATAAAGAATAAATATTCAGGATCATTTTATTAGTTTATACTGAGACTTAAAATCAGTCCAGGAGAAAACTCTGATCAGGGAACCAGACCTGGTTCTGGTTCTGGTTCTGGTTCAGGTCTGGATCATTGGTCGTCATGACAACCTGATCACCCAGATCAGTGATCAGCTGTTTACTGTCGTTGTATTGATCACTTTGACTCCACTTCTGCTGCAAAGATGAAAAATAGTGACGAGTCTTCCTCCTCTTCCTCCTCTCCTCCTCCTCCTCTTCCTCCTCCTCCTCTTCCTCCTCTTCCTCCTCCTCTTCCTCCTCTCCTCCTCCTCCTCCTCTTCCTCCTCTTCCTCCTCCTCCTCCTCCTCTTCCTCCTCTCCTCCTCCTCCTCCTCCTCCTCCTCTTCCTCCTCCTCTTCCTCCTCTCCTCCTCTTCCTCCTCCTCCTCCTCCTCTTCCTCCTCCTCCTCTATCTGTTCTCCAGGTGTCCAGGTAAAGAAAAAGGATCCTGAGATGGACTACTGCCACTTCCTGTCTGCTGCGGTCCAACTCTTTCACAATAAAACGACTCAGTATTATAAATAAGGTGCTGCTGTTTTATTACTACAACACTGACACCATCAGGTCAGACTGAGAACTACAACACTGACACCATCAGGTCAGACTGAGAACTACAACACTGACACCATCAGGTCAGACCGAGAACTACAACACTGACACCATCAGGTCAGACTGAGAACTACAACACTGACACCATCAGGTCAGACTGAGAACTACAACACTGACACCATCAGGTCAGACTGAGAACTACAACACTGACACCATCAGGTCAGACCGAGAACTACAACACTGACACCATCAGGTCAGACCGAGAACTACAACACTGACACCATCAGGTCAGACTGAGAACTACAACACTGACACCATCAGGTCAGACTGAGAACTACAACACTGACACCATCAGGTCAGACTGAGAACTACAACACTGACACCATCAGGTCAGAACTACAACACTGACACCATCAGGTCAGACTGAGAACTACAACACTGACACCATCAGGTCAGAACTACAACACTGACACCATCAGGTCAGACTGAGAACTACAACACTGACACCATCAGGTCAGACTGAGAACTACAACACTGACACCATCAGGTCAGAACTACAACACTGACACCATCAGGTCAGACCGAGAACTACAACACTGACACCATCAGGTCAGACTGAGAACTACAACACTGACACCATCAGGTCAGAACTACAACACTGACACCATCAGGTCAGACTGAGAACTACAACACTGACACCATCAGGTCAGAACTACAACACTGACACCATCAGGTCAGACTGAGAACTACAACACTGACACCATCAGGTCAGACTGAGAACTACAACACTGACACCATCAGGTCAGAACTACAACACTGACACCATCAGGTCAGACCGAGAAATACAACACTGACACCATCAGGTCAGACTGAGAACTACAACACTGACACCATCAGGTCAGACTGAGAACTACAACACTGACACCATCAGGTCAGACCGAGAAATACAACACTGACACCATCAGGTCAGACTGAGAACTACAACACTGACACCATCAGGTCAGAACTACAACACTGACACCATCAGGTCAGACTGAGAACTACAACACTGACACCATCAGGTCAGACTGAGAACTACAACACTGACACCATCAGGTCAGAACTACAACACTGACACCATCAGGTCAGACTGAGAACTACAACACTGACACCATCAGGTCAGAACTACAACACTGACACCATCAGGTCAGACTGAGAACTACAACACTGACACCATCAGGTCAGAACTACAACACTGACACCATCAGGTCAGACCGAGAACTACAACACTGACACCATCAGGTCAGACCGAGAACTACAACACTGACACCATCAGGTCAGAACTACAACACTGACACCATCAGGTCAGACCGAGAAATACAACACTGACACCATCAGGTCAGAACTACAACACTGACACCATCAGGTCAGACCGAGAAGTACAACACTGACACCATCAGGTCAGACCGAGAAATACAACACTGACACCATCAGGTCAGACTGAGAACTACAACACTGACACCATCAGGTCAGAACTACAACACTGACACCATCAGGTCAGAACTACAAAACTGACACCATCAGGTCAGACCGAGAAATACAACACTGACACCATCAGGTCAGACTGAGAACTACAACACTGACACCATCAGGTCAGATCGAGAAATACAACACTGACACCATCAGGTCAGACTGAGAACTACAACACTGACACCATCAGGTCAGAACTACAACACTGACACCATCAGTTCAGACTGAGAACTACAACACTGACACCATCAGGTCAGACCGAGAAATACAACACTGACACCATCAGGTCAGAACTACAACACTGACACCATCAGGTCAGACTGAGAACTACAACACTGACACCATCAGGTCAGACCGAGAACTACAACACTGACACCATCAGGTCAGAACTACAACACTGACACCATCAGGTCAGACTGAGAACTACAACACTGACACCATCAGGTCAGACCGAGAACTACAACACTGACACCATCAGGTCAGACTGAGAACTACAACACTGACACCATCAGGTCAGAACTACAACACTGACACCATCAGGTCAGACTGAGAACTACAACACTGACACCATCAGGTCAGACTGAGAACTACAACACTGACACCATCAGGTCAGACCGAGAAATACAACACTGACACCATCAGGTCAGACTGAGAACTACAACACTGACACCATCAGGTCAGACTGAGAACTACAACACTGACACCATCAGGTCAGAACTACAACACTGACACCATCAGGTCAGACTGAGAACTACAACACTGACACCATCAGGTCAGACTGAGAACTACAACACTGACACCATCAGGTCAGAACTACAACACTGACACCATCAGGTCAGACCGAGAAGTACAACACTGACACCATCAGGTCAGACCGAGAACTACAACACTGACACCATCAGGTCAGAACTACAACACTGACACCATCAGGTCAGACTGAGAACTACAACACTGACACCATCAGGTCAGAACTACAACACTGACACCATCAGGTCAGACTGAGAACTACAACACTGACACCATCAGGTCAGAACTACAACACTGACACCATCAGGTCAGACTGAGAACTATAACATGGTTTACTGATCAAACAGGAAGTCAGTTCTCAGGGTGAATCTGTAGCATCATGTATTTGACCTGTTCAACACTAAAGTGCCTCTGATATCAACCGTTAGCTTTAAGTCAAAGCTTCTTGTTTTCAGTCTCATTTGAAATGTCTCCGTCATGTGAATGTATTTTATTCCAGAGATGGTTTTGTTTCACTTGAAATCCTTAAAACTGTAAAGTTTTCTATGACAATAAATATAAACATGAAATAAAACAGAACACTGTCCCATTAATAAATCCATGTTTTATTCTGAACTTTAATCTGTTCTAACGTTTGGTTTAATTGAGGAGAAAAAAAAATGAATAACTCGATTCTTGTTTTATTTATAAAAATGTAAATTTGTCTCAAAATCTTCTCACCTCAAACTTTATGTTGAGTTAGTATCTGACAGATCATCTCTTCTTCTTCTGCTGCTGGTTTTAAAACAGATTGATATGGTTGTAGTTTGTCTTGGAGCCACTAGGGGGCCACGGTGACTGTCAGGGAGGAGGCTTCACTGGTTCACATCCTGGAGATCACAGAAGCAGGTGACCAGAAACAGAAGTCCAGCTTCCTGCTGCTTCACAGACTTCAGAGAAACTAACAGACTCCTCAGACCCTGACAGGTATTAGACTGGACCAGACATTTTTTACAGTGTAACTCCTTGTATTTGCTTTTACTCTAAACTTTCCTGGAATCATATTTTACAGTGCATCTCCTTTCTGTATTTTTCATACTTGGTCTTCTGCTTGTAATTTTTACAGATATATAATTATAATTATAATTAATAATGATTTAACCCTTAATTATCCAGCAGTGGGTAGATTTCAGTTCCTGCTGTTTGACTCATCCATTCATTCACTCAGTAGTGTTTACATTTGAAGACACACCTGGGGAACAGTTTGGGGGTTACATGCTTGATCAGGGCACCTCAGCCATGGACACGGGGGGAGGACCTCAGCCATGGACACGGGGGGGAAGACCTCAGCCATGGACACGGGGGGAAGACCTCAGCCATGGACACGGGGGGAGGACCTCAGCCATGGACACGGGGGGGAAGACCTCAGCCATGGACACGGGGGGAAGACCTCAGCCATGGACACGGGGGGAGGACCTCAGCCATGGACACGGGGGGGAAGACCTCAGCCATGGACACGGGGGGAGGAAGACCTCAGCCATGGACACGGGGAGGAAGACCTCAGCCATGGACACGGGGGGGAAGACCTCAGCCATAGCCATGGACACGGGGGGGAAGACCTCAGCCATGGACACGGGGGAGGACCTCAGCCATGGACACGGGGGGGAAGACCTCAGCCATGGACACGGGGGAGGACCTCAGCCATGGACATGGGGGGGAAGACCTCAGCCATGGACATGGGGGGAGGACCTCAGCCATGGACACGGGGGGGAAGACCTCAGCCATGGACACGGGGGGGAAGACCTCAGCCATAGCCATGGACACGGGGGGAGGACCTCAGCCATGGACACGGGGGGGAAGACCTCAGCCATAGCCATGGACACGGGGGGAGGACCTCAGCCATGGACACGGGGGGGAAGACCGCAGCCATAGCCATGGACACGGGGGGGAAGACCTCAGCCATGGACACGGGGGGGAAGACCTCAGCCATGGACACGGGGGGGAGGACCTCAGCCATGGACACGGGGGGGAAGACCTCAGCCATAGCCATGGACACTGGGGGGAGGACCTCAGCCATGGACACGGGGGGAGGACCTCAGCCATGGACACGGGGGGGAAGACCTCAGCCATGGACACGGGGGGAGGACCTCAGCCATGGACACGGGGGGGAAGACCTCAGCCATGGACACGGGGGGAGGACCTCAGCCATGGACACGGGGGGAGGACCTCAGCCATAGCCATGGACACGGGGGGAGGACCTCAGCCATGGACACGGGGGGGAAGACCTCAGCCATGGACACGGTGGGGGGAAGACCTCAGCCATGGACACGGGGGGGAAGACCTCAGCCATAGCCATGGACACGGGGGGAGGACCTCAGCCATGGACACGGGGGGGAAGACCTCAGCCATGGACACGGGGGGGAGGACCTCAGCCATAGCCATGGACACGGGGGGGAAGACCTCAGCCATAGCCATGGACACGGGGGGAAGACCTCAGCCATGGACACGGGGGGGAAGACCTCAGCCATGGACACTGGGGGGAAGACCTCAGCCATGGACACGGGGGGGAAGACCTCAGCCATGGACACGGGGGGGAAGACCTCAGCCATGGACACGGGGGGGGAAGACCTCAGCCATGGACACGGGGGGAAGACCTCAGCCATGGACACGGGGGGGAAGACCTCAGCCATGGACACGGGGGAGGACCTCAGCCATGGACACGGGGGGGAAGACCTCAGCCATGGACACGGGGGGGAAGACCTCAGCCATGGACACGGGGGGGAAGACCTCAGCCATGGACATGGGGGAGGACCTCAGCCATGGACACGGGGGGGAAGACCTCAGCCATGGACACTGGGGGGAGGTATGACTACCAGGAGACACACTGTAAAACATGGGCGTCACACCCGTGGGGGATGTTGGTGTTGCAACACCCTCACTTTTTCCTAAGCTATTAAACGTTTCCCCGCCCTGGCAGGGTACCAGCGTACTGAAATAGAGCGCACCTCAGACGTGACAACCCATTGGTCAAGTTAGATTGATTGACAGCCATCCAGCCAATCACAGCCATTTGACCAAACCCATTAGTCCCGGGAAAGTAAACAGTTACATGCTAACATGGAGCTGATGTTAATCACTGCCGCAGACAGTGAACAGAGCAGAGAATAAAACAGTAATTTAACAAGTTAATAATGTAGAATTTTCTCTGTAAATAACTAAACTATGTCTTTGTCACATGTCAGCTGATATTAAGGAAGCCGGGTGGAAAACAAGGTTAATGCAAGCCCAGTTAATGGAAACTGACAGTTTTCTAACTGATTTAGATATTATTCAACATCATCATTATTATTTGTGTTAGGAATGAAAAAAAAAGGAAAAGGCAGCAGAAGACTGACTTATGTTTCCACTCAAGTTGACATGTAATTAGGTGACAGGAGGGAAACAGAAAGCTGTCGATCCATAAATACACTAATTCAACTTTATAGTATATTAATGCCATGTAGGTGTTCATTTAGTAACTTAAAGCTGTTTGTTGGAGCTTAAAATCTTCTGTTCAATGAAGAAAATCCCCTACATCAACTCATCCCTGTTACTGCTCTCAGAAACTAGGAAAGAATAGAAATGAAGACAATGAAATGAAATAAAACTATTAAAATCTTAAATAATAAAAGGAACAAAATAATAATAGAGTGCGATAAAGGCTAAGATGAAAGATTAGTAAAAACAGATTAGAACAACAAAATATATGTGAAATAATTAATAAAAAGCAGATAAAAGAACAACAAATGAATGTTTCCTCATCAAAATCAAGGCTGTAGAGGTTTGTTCTAAGTTTACATAAAATACTTCAACACTTCCATGTTCAGGAATATTAACATTGAGTTCTTAATGTAGGATGAGGAAGGGAAATCCAGGAGTCAGGATGAAGGAGAACATGGAGAAGATGAGGGAGAGAACAGGAGAGAAGAAGAAGGGGAGAACATGAGAGGAGAGGGAGGGAACACAGTGTTCAATTCAATTCAATTCAATTTTATTTATATAGCATCAATAACAATACAAATCGTCTCAAGACGCTTTACAAAAACCCGGCCTGAAACCCCCAGAGCAGCCTGAAGGCAACGGTGGCAGGAAAAACTCCCTTTTAACAGGAAGAAACCTTGAACAGAACCAGAACCAGCTCATATGGAGGGACCATCTGCCTAAGGCCAGCCGGGTACAGACAGAAGAAAGAGAGAAGAGAACAGCAAAGAGAGAAGAGAAGAGAACAGCAGTGTTCTAGTCACTCACACTTGTTCTTTAATAAAAACATAAATTAATTGCTTAATACCATGGTATGTGATTGTTTGTGATATAGCGTTGTGCTATAATGTACATTTTGAATGTAATATTATTTACATATCCTCATGAAGAATCTAGAAATGCATTGATTAGTTTTGGAGACTGAAACAGGGACCAAAGGTGGTTGAGGTTCTCATGTGCTTCCCCTAGAACCCCCCCACTTTTAAATTGCTGCTCCACCCCTGCTGTATAACAACAACAACCAGACACTAAACATCTGACAAAGCCAACCAGGAAATGCACTCTACAAAATGTAATCAAGGATTTATAAAATGAAAACGAATGACTGGATTAAAGAATATACACTGTAAACAATGATAACCAGAGAAAACAAGATTAATACAGGGGAATGTTCTGTTAAAAATTACTACCTGTATTTACACTGTAAATGTAAACAGGGAAAAATCAATGTAATATATAATAGCAGACCCATGGCGTCAATGAATGAGGTGGAGAGATTCAAACAGGTGCTTAAATTTTATTGTCTGATGTAGCACCGTGAAAAATATGAATATGTAGGCATCAATATAACTCCTTCCTTTCAAGAGCTCTTTGATAAAAACTTTACCCCATTGATTTCTAAACTCAAATCTGACCTGCAGAGATGGGATGTCTTGCATCTGACTTTAGCTGGCAGAGTAAATTGTGTTAAAATGAATGTTTTGCCGAAGTTTTTATTTTTATTTCAATGCCTGCCTATTTTCCTGTCAAAGTCATTTTTCTCTCAGATAGATAAATTGGTTTCAAAATTCATATGGAATGGTAAAAATCCTAGGATTTCAAAAGACTTTCTTCAACGTCAAAGAGCAGAGGGTGGGTTAGCTCTTCCTAATTTTAGAAGTTATTATTGGGCAGCTAACATACACAAACTTACATACTGGATGCAATCCCCAAATACGGATTGGTGTGTCTTGGAGGGTAGGTCATGTGTGTCAACTTCCCTACAGGCCTTAACCACATCTAGCCTCCCAGTTAGGATTTCACAATTTACATCTAACCCAGTTGTAATCTCTACTCTGAAAATATGGAGCCAATTTAGGAAACATACTGACACAAGAAAAACACTCTTACTTCAGAGTCCACTATGTAATAATCATGCTTTTTTGCCAGCTAAATTAGATCAGGCCTTTGCTGTGTGGAATAGGAAAGGGATCCTAAAATTTAGTGACCTCTATATAAATGGTATTTTTGGTAGCTTTAGTGACCTACGTTCTAAATACGATCTTCAGCAGAATGATCTTTTCCGTTATTTCCAGTCTCGCCAATTTGCCAAAAGCCATAGTCCACAATTTCCATCTCTCCCAAGTAAATCCCTTGTGGATTCACTTTTGGAAATTCCTTTTTGGGTGCAGGGGTTTACATCACATTCATACTCATTAATTCTGTCTATGAATAATGATAAGTTAGAGAAAATTAAGACTAAATGGGAAAAAGAACTAGGGATTGAAATGTCTGAAGAAATTTGGACTGAAGCCTTACAAAGGGTAAATAACAGCACCTCCTGTGCGAGATTGGGTCTCATTCAGTTCAAGGTAGTATACCGGTTGCACTGGAGTAGAGCTAAAGTGTCTTCATTCTATCCTGAGGTGGATGGCAGATGTGTTAGATGTAAAACAGATATAGCGGATTTATCTCATATGTTCTGGACATGCCATAAGCTGGCAAATTTCTGGTCAACAATTTTTGAGGTTCTGTCTAATGTTCTTGGGGTGACTATACAGCCTTGTGCTGAGATTGCTATATTTGGTGTACCAGATACAGAAATGAACCTGACAAAAAAACAACTCAATGTCATAGCTTTTGTATCTCTGTTAGCACGTAGAAGAATTTTATTACTTTGGAAATCAAGCATTCCACCTACTGCGGCACAATGGTTACAGGATGTAATGCTTTTTCTACATTTGGAAAAAATTAAATTTACTTTAAGAGGCTCTACCAAATTTTTTTCAGTTTGGGAGCCTTTATTGTCATACTTTGATGGCCTTCAAGAACTGCCCAGTTAACAGGATCATTCATGATCCAAGGAGAGGGCTCACCCCCCAACACAACATAGAAAACCCAACAGTCCATTAAACCATGTTATGCTTGACACTTCAAGGGTCATATTGTCCACATTTCTTTTCTTTTTTTTCATGTATATGTTTTATTTTAATTCATAATGTAATTTGAATTTGTTTTATTGAGAAATTGTATGTACTACATTTTGGGTTATCCTTTTTCAGTAAGTCCAGTCAGGGAGGGAGGGTGAAGGGTTGTTTATATGTTAAGAAAATACAATTGTAGCTGTATTCCTATGTCCTTTTTTTATTTCTATTTGTCAATAAAAAGAAGTTTAAAAAAAAAAAAAAATATGAAAAAGAAATACAGAAAGAAAAAAGAGATTAAATTAAATTGATGAGTGAAACATTTCACACAAATACAAATTCCAACCATCAGTGCAATAAAATCCGTGTATCAGTCGTTCTTTCCATTTTCAAGTGGCATCAAAAATAAAAAAATGAAAAAGTGACTGATTATTTAGTTATTTGTTTTTAATTCCAACACACACAAAAAAAAACTAAAAAATGACTGGTTTTTCATATTTCAATTTTAGGTTCAGAACAAAAATACGAAATGGAAAAACGAGCCACAGGAGTGAATGTGATTTTAATATTTAATTGGTCGGGTTTACGTGCTAGTTCGTGTAATGTAGTAGGCAAGGCTACCATGGCTGCCCTGGAGCTACACACACTTTGATGAAGCACTTGTTCAACAGCGGTTTGACACACGCCGAAATTTCCTGCACGTTGCAGCAGGTGGGTATCCTGCTCAGAAACGAGCGTCAGAAGATTCTGTGCTCGACATGATCTGAGGAGAAAAAGACACATGACAGACACAGAACTGGAGATTTGATTCGATCTGTGAGGTAAGTTTTCATTCAGATTTCCACAGTATATTTCAAATATTATATATTATTTAGGAAACATTGCCAATAAATGTGTAATCCTGTGACAGACGGGACCATCATATGGACAGAAGTTCATGACCGGCTGTCTTTCTACAAGAACCCTGAGAGCTCCATCAGCTGTACCATGAACTTCCATCGTCAGCTGATGCTCCTCCTTTAAAAAGTGTAAATTAAGCAGATACTGATAACCACGTGGATACCTCATGCGTGGGACTAGATTAACAGCTGAGAAACAGACAAACAACATTAAATATTCTCCTGAGATGTTATAGTGTGAAAGCAAATGTTTTGACAACAGCGACCCCTACTGATGGTTTATATGAGTCAGGGTAACTGTCACTGTCCATCAAACCTTAACAGTTATCATTTTAATCTATGTTAATACAGCTGTGTCATGATGTGCTCTGTTTTACAGGGTCAACTGTTAACGTATAAATTTGCTGTTATAAAAACATTTTATACAGATGGTGTTCTAATTACTTTATTTTTCCTCAGGGTGCTCGTAATTTAAATCCAACTCCCTGCCATGCTGAATATATGAGTCGTAAACTTCATTCAGACCAAAATGAAAAGCTCAGGATGTTTGGTGTCACTCATGTTTTAGCTGTTGATGACTACAGCAGCAAAGTTATGGCACATTAGACCATGGGAGTGAAAAACAACCTGGTGATTAATCAGGACGTACACAGGTGAGTATATTCACAACTGCCATTATTATTGCCATAACTTCTCTGTAATGTTTTAAACACATACTCTTATTGAATGAGTTAAATTCAGTAGAGTCACGTAAACTTTATTTTATTCCAGATCTGCAGTCGTGAACCATGTCATGTGGGACCAGGTTCAGGTTGATCATGGAGTTTTACCTGTGTCTTTACCTGGAACAGCTGTCAACATACAGACCCAGCCTCAGACCCACCATACCTCTGAGCCACATCAACAAGGGTGAGGGTTGTGTAAAAGATAATATAAATTATAGATGCTTCATGCACCATCACCTTCAGTGTCTATATAAATCTTGCACATTTAATTGATGCAGATCATAGACCTGTACTGTATATATGTACTGTATATATACAGTACATAATCACCAATGTACATCCATTTAGATTACAGCTTAACAGCTGACTGCTACAGACACGTTTTACTCTTCACGTTTTGTTTGGTGCTTTTTTGTGTTCATACTTACTTCTACATACTTTTGTATAATCTCATCTATCCCTTCGAATATTAAGATGATTCTGATTTTTGTATTTTTGTATGTATAATGTATTCTTACATTTTCTGCTATTGTATTTCCCGTTCACCTAAAAACATCATTTGGACTTTTGATCAACAGAACCTTCGAGTGGAGAGGTGGTGGCCTGAGGTGAACAATCGTGTGAACTATCCACTGAAACGGGCTCTGGTGCACCTGCTGGACCAGGACGTCGTGAACGCGGAGGAACGGGCTCTGGTGCACCTGCCGGACCGAGACGTCGCGAACGCGGAGGAACGGGCTCTGGTGCACCTGCCGGACCGAGACGTTGCGAACGCGGAGGAACGGGCTCTGGTGCACCTGCTGGACCAGGACGTCGTGAACGCGGAGGAACGGGCTCTGGTGCACCTGCCGGACCGAGACGTCGCGAACGCGGAGGAACGGGCTCTGGTGCAACTGCCGGACCAGGACGTCGTGAACGCGGAGGAACGGGCTCTGGTGCACCTGCCGGACCGAGACGTCGTGAACACGGAGGACAACCTCAATAGATTCTGCATCTCAAATCTGACATGTCAAGTAAGCCAAGTTGGACTTGATAGAGTGGTGCGTTCATGGAATGCACACAAGATCCCAGGTAACTGATTATTTACACTCAAGAAATATTGATGAATTTTTTCCACTCCCAATCCATCCAACCTGACCTAACCAGTATTGCTTTGATTCCACATCTTAGGTCGTTGAATACCCAATGAAGTGGCAGCAGGTGGCTGCCTAGCTAAAGTCTCAGAGGAGCTGCTGCCATGTGCTTCTGTTGTGGGAAACATTTATGAGCAAGACTTGGGATCCTCACTGACTTGGGAGTCTGCTGTTGGAGCTGATCCATTTCCATCTGAAGAGGGCAGATGCCATGCAGAGCAGAGCTTTGCAGAGAACTACCCTGACATCTCTCTTCCTTTTAATCATGTGGTAAACGACGATGATACACCTTTCCAAGATGCTTTAATCTGCCTGATGAATGTGACAGTAAGTCTGAAAAACTGTTTTAGTTGTGCTTTCTCACAGCTTGTGGTGTTCTTGAGTAGCTGGAGATCATTTGGTCTGTTTTTACATTGTCAACCCTGGATGTAGTTATTGATTGTGTTACCACCTGGCTCTAAGGTGGCAAGAAGGAGGGAGGCGACACACAGATAAAGCCCGAAAAGTAGTTTTATTTTAACATAACCGAATCAACTTATTTACAAATGAATGTGGTATGTAGGTAAGAAAGGAGTCAGTCATGTCAGCAGTGTGTGGATGTGTGGACAATATGGTGAGAGGTGTGTTGTACAGTGCGACAAACCAAACAAAAGAAGAAACAAATGGTGGGTCTGGAGCCTGCTGAGAGAGAGTGAGGCTATGCAGAAGGCTGTCTTTTATGCCCTCTGGAAAGGCCAGCCCACATGGGCAGGTATAATCACGACCCTCCCACTCTACCCCTTAACCACTCCCCGTACCTGCAACAAAAAGCAGAGGTGAACAGATAGGTAGAGGGGAGGGGTCGTCACAATTGTTACACAGCTGTCATGTCCCTAAGTTGTCAGTTGAATAATTTGGAACCATTTAACCTTTCTAGGCTTACAAAAGCTTAGAAAAATATTACAAAAGCTTTATATATTTTATGTTGACTGTGAATTAGTTTGAAATTGAGCTTGAGACAAGCTGGAACACAAGCAGCGTAGCAACATAAAATTCCCAATGTTTCTGGAAAACAGCAAGGAAATATACAACATAAATAAAATACCTTGGCTCTAACAACACTGAAAGATGATTTTACCCAAATAACACTATGCACAAACATTTTTAAAAGTCAAAAGAGCTTTGAAGGCAAACGTTAAAACACTGATCAAGTGGAAAACAACTGAACAGTGAAGAACAGCATGAGAACAGCTACATACTGTACAGTTTTACTACACAGTATGTTTTCCAGTGCAGCCAATGCATCGGACAGTCCGGTGAGTTTTTGTTTATTGATGTCAAAATCACCCGCTCGGCATTTTGAGCAAAATGCAGAATTTTGCTGCCATTGTTCGATGCAGCTCCTGCAGCCAACAATGCTATGGCAACATGATGAAACCATGAGCTCAACCACTGGACATGCAAATTTGATTTAAAAAACAACTGTAAAAGACAAAGAAAATACAGTAATTGTATGTAAAGTGGTTACATTATGTATGGCGTCGGGTCTGTTTTCTTCATGGATATGGGTAGATGAGTTGCACTGACATCTGCCTATAGAAGCTACTGCTTCAGCCTCTGTCAAGGACACTGCTCTTTGGTTGGAACTTGCCAGGTTTGTCAGCTCCTTGATTGTAGCTGACACCTGAAGACCCTGTTCTGCCAGGACCACCTCTTCAGTTCTATCAAACACTGCATCCAGACCATTATTATCTCTCTCTCAGCCGACTGAAAAACAGGCAAAGCATACATGTTATAACCTAACCAGTAAAAATGCAATCATTGTTAGAACGTTGCAGCAACTCCACCTTTGCAACTTCCACTGGTCTGTCAAACTAATTCATACATAATAATGAATCAAAGTCTGTCAGTTAATGTAATCATAGTGATCCTAACTCTCATGCAATGGAAATCCCAGAGACTTGAATGGAACATTCTCACAGAGAAAGTCCTCTTCACTTGTTGATTGAGGAGCCATACAAATATGCCATCATGATGACTGACAAAAACAAATGCTAATCAAGTTTACAAACCTCAGTCTTCTCTCTTTGCTTCCTTGTAACTGCTGCAAATCTCCTTCCTTCACAGCACAAACTTTCCTTGCATTTTGCTTCCAAAACACTGATCCTGAAAAGTAGTTGTAGTAGTAATAGTTGATTCAGTAGTCCATAAAGTATTCATTTTTTTCAGAAAAAGGGGTAGTTTTGTTAAAACCAGAGTATTCTAAATATTCATTTTTATTTATTAATTTACCTCTGGTTCCCTCTGTGTCCAAGATCTGGTTTCCCTGACCATCGCTAAGGATGACCAAGTCCTCTTGTTCAATCATTTACTTTACCTGTGATGCTCATGACAGAAGACTCAAATTCCGAGAATCGAACTGTCAGGGTTTTGCTTGTTTCCAATCTGCCATCCACAAGATCAGCAATGAAGACGGTCCTGAAGATGAAAATAAGTTTGAAATTCATTGTACATTCTTGTAATACAGACAGATCAAATTCACAGCAATTGTGGTTGACTGACTCTCAGACAGACAGACAGACAGACAGATAGATGCTCTCTTAGCCTCATGCGCCTATCTGATGTGTTAAAGTATTTGGTCACCTTTGGAATGTCTTTGCCATGGGTGCTCTTGGAGAGGGCCTTGCAGTGGAAGCAGCACTGGCTGGTCAGTGGAAGGAGAAGCAGGTAGGGTGGAGTGATCCAGGTACACTGGATGACTCCCCAACATCGCCACTCTCTCCATGCACTTATAATGCCCCATTACTATGAGGTCAACAGTGCTGAAGTCACCATCGTTTCCAGGAAATATGGCAACACTGGTATCATCAGTGATATAGAGACTGGAGCTATGAACCTTTGAAAAAGTAGAGCAAGAGGTTTATGCAAAATGTAGGCTAGGCCAGTGGTTTTCAAAGTGGGGGCCGCCAGGGGGCGCTAGGGGGGCCTCAGACAAATGGAGGGAAGATAAGAAAAAAAATTCGAAAAATGAAAAAAATATAATCAAATTATTTTTAATCATTATTATAAAACATAATCTAATGATTTTATGAATCATTATTATAAAATATAATCTAATTATTTTTTAAATCATTATCATAAAACATAATTATTAATAATATATCATATCTAAATGTTATTTACCATGCTCATCTTTCTTACTCCCTGACAGTCAAAACATCGTTCATGACCTCATAATCTGTGTAGACCTGGCGGTGGCACCATTTATCAAGCTGCTTTGCTCCCCAAGCTAGCATGTAGCTAGCATGTAGCTAGCGTGAAATGGACAGGTTTTTGACAAGAAAGAGACCGAAGGAACAGACCAACAGCCCTGTCGTGGAGGACACTGCTGCAAAAAAATCTAAGAACTCCTGGCCAACTAAAATCAGAAAATATGAGGCAGCACTTATGCTAAACAAATGTAATAGGTTTTGAATAGTGAATAAAAGTAAGAAACATTATAAAAGATGACGTTTCTTTACATATTTTGTAGCATTGTAGGTTTGGAAAGGGGGTCCCCGACCAGAAGCTAATGCTGTTTGGGGGGCCTTGGCATGGAAAAGTTTGGGAACCCCTGGGCTAGGCTATAATCTGTGGTTAAAAGTAGAGTCCAATTTCACAGAAAAGGTTCTTTGTGAAAATATACATCTAGAAAATCCTGCTGATGTTCTCGGCCATCGTGTCCTCCTCCTTTAAGGTCACACGCTTTGTTCCTTGAAATAAGACGTAACTCTCCATGACTGATGGGGCCATCAGCCCCATCAGTCATGGACCCGTCTTCGATTGATTTTGGCGGCTAGCACGTATGTTTGTTAATGTTCATTACAAAACTTCCAGGTCACGTAAACCTGACCATAAAATATTAAAATCAAATTCAGTTTTGTTTCCTGTTTCCATTTCGTATTTTTGAACTGAGCCTAAAATTAAAAAGTGAAAAACCAGTCATTATTTAGTTTGGGATTTTTGATTGCCATTTGAAAATGGAAAGAACGAATGATACACGGATTATATTATTTAAAATCATTGTTAAAACTCAATCAGACCATATCAAAGTATGTGTGCATCCCTCAAGATGAAATAAATCCAGACATCCCAAAGAGAAAAGTACGAGTTCAGAACGAGGTCCATTTACCAAGGGAGCTACTTGTTTGTGGTGTTGAACAGGGTTGGGAAGTAACGAAGTACAAATACTTCATTACTGTACTTAAGTAGATTTTTCAGGTATCTGTACTTTACTTGAGCATTTCTTTTTGTGACGACTTTTTACTTTTACTACATTTGTACACAAATATCTGTACTTTCTACTCCGTACATTGTAAAAACAGGCTCGTTACTTTTTTAACCTCCACGGATGAAAAGACGTAAAAGACGTGACATGATCGGACATGACTAGAGCATCGGACTAGAGTGTGTTCTTCTTCTACTGGGTTGAACAGGCAGCCTGTTGATCAGTTTGAGCTCTGTTGCCCCCTAGTGACTGGAGGCTTGTTTATCGTTCAAGCATCAATGAAGACACTAATACTGACCCCACTATTTGAGAAGTACTGGTCTAATCTGAAAAAAATTAATTCAGGTATGGTGTGGTTTCTGTTGCTATCATTAGCTTTTTGAGGATTTATTGGAAGCTAGTTTACAACGTTAGCAATGCTATGGGAACACATTGTTTTGATAGTTTATAGCTAACGCTATCAGTTTAAAAACAATAATCCAATAACCCTCACTTTATTATTAAAAATAGATGCTCATGCAGGACCTCTGGTCAGGTCAGTCTGGATTATTCTGATAGAACATTTTTACTTTTGCAAAATTATCAACGGATGAATTGTTTCATTAATGGCAAAATCATTTTTACTTTTACTTAAGTACATTTCAGAGCCTGTACTTTCTGACTTTTACTTGAGTAAAGGAGTTGAATCAGTACTTTTACCAGAGTATTTTTTACACAAGTATCCGTACTTTTACTTACAGTACAGAATGTGAATACTTTTGACACCTCTGGTGTTGAAGGTGTCGTCTGGGGAACCATCTGCCTCCTAACAACAATAAAACTAACCTAAAGCCAACCACAGCATCCTAATCAACATAAAGATGGTACAGAACAAAACTTTAGATTAGATTCAACTTTATTGTCGTTACACATTTACAGGTACAGAGCAATGAAATCCAGTTTAGCATCGAAGCAGAAGAGCAATAGGCAGTAAGTGCATGTGGTATAAATACTATGGTGTATAGTAGTATGGTACAGGTTTTTTTTACAGCATATGGACAATATTTACAGATCAAACCTATGTACAGGTGAGACCATATATACAGGTGAATGAGCAGGATATACACAATGATTGAATGAGGTACTATGAACATATTATACAGATGCATTTGGTCATTAAATGTGAGTAGACTATAAACAGGAACTATAACATCATTTACAATAAAGGAGATGGACAGATGATAAATTAGTTGATACAAATACAGATAAAGTGAACAATTAAGCAGTGAATAAACAATAAGCAGCAGCTACCTAATGTTACTAAACTAATGCAATGTTCAGTATATAGTACTGTACAAACAGATTGTTTAAAGTGTGTGTCTGCAGAGCAGTCCAGTGGTGCAGTGGTGATGGTGTAAAAGTCTTTGGTCAGTTTAGGGGTGTGAGTGAATTGGTGTGTAGGGGTCAGCAGGAGGATGTGGAGGGGAGGGGTCAGCGGGGTCAGAGTTCAATAAGGTCACAGCTCTGGGGAAAAAGCTATTCCTGAGTCTGCTGGTCCTTGTCCGGAGGCTTCTGAAGCACCTGTCTGAGGACAGGAGGGAAAATAGTCCATGTGCCGGGTGGGAGGAGTCCTTCAGACGCAGACAGCGCCTCTTCTGGACGTCCTCAATGGCAGGGAGTGGAGTTCCTGTGATGCTCTGGGCAGTTTTCACTACCTGCTGTCGTCCTTTGTGCTCCACGACAGAGCAGCTTCCACAATGAGCTCCTTGGTCATGATGGTGTTAAGGAGCAGGTTATTGTCAGCACACCATGTGACCAGGTGCTGTACCTCCTCCCTGTAGGCTGTCTCATCGTTGTTGTGATCTGTTGGTCTGTTAACTTTAAGATGGAGCTGGATCCATTCACAGGTCTGCAGTCGTGGGTGAAGAGGGAGTAGAGAAAGGGGCTCAGCACACAGCCTTGTGGCTCACCTGTGCGTGTGACAGTGGTGGAGCAGGTGTGGCCTGACCTCACGTGTTGTGGTCTGTTGGTCAGAAAGTCCATGATCCAGTTACAGAGGGAGGTGTCGGTGCCCAGGGCTCCAAGTTTGGTGATTAACTTGGAGGGGATGACAGTGTTGAATGCTGAGCTGAAGTCAGCAAACAGCAATCGTTCATAGGTGTCATTGTCATAGGTGCAACTACTGTTTACTGTAGTACTTATATATTTTTACTACTGGCTGCAGGTACAACAGTACATTTCACTGTGCATTGTACAATGTATAACTGTGCATGTGACAAATAAAACCTATCTATCTATCTATCTTGTTGTCCAGGTGTGAGAGCACAGAGTGCAGAGCTGTGGAGACTGCATCATCTATGCTCCTGTTACTGTGGTAGGTGAACTGGTGTGGGTCCAGTGTGGGAAGGAGGGAGTCCTTCAGGTGCGCCAGGACCAGTCTCTCAAAGCACTTCATAATAATGGGTGTGAGTCGTTGAGGCAAGTTGGGTTGGAGTGTTTCAGCTCTGGTACTATGGATGTAGCTTTAGAACATGTTGGAGAGTGTGAGGGGCTGGTGGTCTGCAGGAGTGCTGTCTTGCTGGAGGTGTCTCTGTTGTTCCTCTCAAAAAGAGCGTAGAAGTTACTTGAAGAACCACAAATAATCCCCACAAAGGAGAGACTCAGCAGCACGGATGCCGTGCCTACCCTGAGGAGACAGAGGACAAGGTGTTAGAGATGTGCACAGGTGAGAACAAGCACAGGTGAGGAGACGCACAGGTGAAGCTTACAGGGCTCAGTAGGCCTCCTCCCTTTTACACCTTGCTACCCACTACAACAGACCGGCCACTAGATGTCAGTCCACCATCATTTACTGACTCAACACAGAACACAGAGGAAGGCTGAGGTGATGGAATAAACGTTTCACACACTGTAAAAATAACTACCAGCAGATATTCTGTCAAAAACACAACTAGGAGATACACTGTAAAAATGACAACAAAGAGAAATGCCCAGAGATGTGCTCTAAAACAGGGGTGTCAAACTGATCCGTGAAAGGGCCGCTGTGGTTGCAGGTTTTCATTCCAACCATGCAGCACCCATGCAGTGGGTGTGGCTGGCAAGTTTTTGTTACAATCAAGCAAGAGGACACCTGAAATGACTGCGTGAAGGCAGTTCAGTTGATTGATTGAGCCAAGTCAGGTGTGCTGCTGCATGGTTAGAATGAAAACCTGCAGCCACAGCGGCCCTTTCAGGGATCAGTTTGACACCTGTGCTCTAAGAAATAGCTACAAGGAGATATACTGTAAAAAACTGTGCTTTCTCATAAGGTGAACGTCTCTTACCCAGATGATGCATTAACTAATAATACTGTAACAAGACACTGTAAAACATTTCTGACATTAGTTATGGTGAAAACCAACAGCCCTTAAAAAATGTTTTAAGGTGGTAATGACGTTTTAAGTTGGTATTAAATATTTATGGTATTTTAAAGCATTTAAGATGGTATTACAGCCGGGCTATTCAATTGGCGGCCCCCGGGCCGGGTCTGACCACAGAGGTATTTTGTACTGGCCCTTACAGTGTCGTGTAGTTATTACATATGGATCGTCTGATACAGAGCATGACTATGGCTAATTGTACATTCTCTCGTGCAGTCGGAGATGGTAAACACACGTTTAAGTCGGACCTTTGAGGGACCGCACATGACCAAGTCGCCGTTCGCGCTCGAGTGCAACGCTCTGAGCGCTGACTGTAAGCACGAAGGTTGGCTAACAAGATAAAATATCTTACTCTATTAAAAAAAAAAAAAAAAAGAGTTCAGTAGTTGTCCAGATGATGAGGGTTGTCAGCCGTCCCTTGAAAAACAGAATCGTCCCGTATTTAGAAACAAAAGTACTCGTCCCGTATTGAGCTGAAACAGGACGCACTTTGTCCCGTATTACCGTGAGAATCCAAAATAGTGTAAAATGTCAATGAATGAATGAATAACAGGACGCTTTATATGAACATTTACGGTAAACTTATTCCCAGCCGTCTCCTGCTCTGTGACCAATGAGCTGACAGCAGGAATCCCTCTCAGCTCATTGGTCGAGGTACTGTTTTTTGTTTTTGTTTTGTTTTTTAGAACAACTTTATTGAAATTTGCATTATCAACACGATAGAAACTTATAAAATAGTATACATACAGTATAAACAAATATAAATCTTATGATACTATAAACTAGAGTCACGCCATGCACATGACAAGGGAGAACAACCTAGATTGACAGAACAACACAAAAAAACCAACGAAAAATAAAATAAAATAAAATAAATAACATAACATAAACCACATAGGTGACTCAGCTCATCTGAAGTGTTATTATAAGTTTATGCAGTTTTTTAGCCTGGGCATTCTCTACCTTTGTAAGACAGCTTTGAAACAGAGAGAGTTCATTTTTAAGTGCAGACCATGTGGGCGAGGACTTAGCAAATTGACATTTATGTATATAATATTTTGTTGCTATAATTAGATTATTAACCAAAAATTCATCCTTTTTATTTTTGAGGATTACAGCCATCTGAATGTTTTGACATGAAAAGAAATCTATGTTTATAGATCTGGAGGACAACAGGTTGTGAAGAGATTTCCATAAATTCTCAACCAATTCACACTCATAAAACAGGTGTTCTGTTGTTTCAACATTAGTGTTACAGATATGACAATTGTCTACCTCAAAATTGATCTTTTCTTTATAAATTCGTTAGAGGGATATATATTATTTATTGTTTTAAAGTGTACTTCCTTAAATTTAGGGGGAATTGGATATTTTAAGAATTTCGTTCTAATTGAAGATATTTCAGATTTGTTATAACCAAGAAAGAAAAGTGTGCTTCTTGTTCTACCCGGGTACATGACGTTTACAAGAGTTTGACTGAGGAAGTTATTATTACATTTTGCATCTACCAGGTCCATTCATTCATTCATTCATCTTCTATACCCGGTTATTCCTGTTAAGGGTCGCGGGGGTCTGCTAGAGCCTATCCCAGCTGTCATCGGGCGAGAGGCTCTATCAGGTCCACATAATCAATTTTAATCTTGTGTAGTCTTGGTGATGCAATGTTCAATAAATTATTCTTTATTGATTGAATAAGGACCCTCGGCATGTTCTGTGTTCCTTTGTTGTAATCCACAATTGAGCAGTCAATATTATATTTAGAATTAAATTCCTCCAGTTCAAGAATTACCATTTTCATCCAATATATGTACAATTGACCATATTTGTTTTTTTCACCAACATAGATTTCCTTCTACACAATATAACTCTGTTGTTCCATAATGGAACATTGTGGGGACTGAAGTTATGTTTGAACATCATGGTTCCACTGTAACAGAACCTGTTGATGAAAGGTTGAGAGTTTTATAGGCAATTTAGATATTTCAAAGTCACATGCTAATAAGAATTCAATACCTCCCACTTTATCAAAGATATATGTCGGTAAGGAGAACCATATCTCAAAAAGGATTGAAGCCATTTAATTTTCAATATCCCATTCATAATTTCAAAGTCGATTGCCTTTATGCCACCTTCCTCATAATTTTTCAACAGATCCCCTTTTCTAATGTAGTGATGTTTATTTTTCCAAATAAAATTAAAATTGATTCTATTAATTTCTTTAATTAGCTTTGGAGAGAGAGTAGGATGGATAGATTAGTCTAGATATAGATTCAGTCTTGGTCAACATCGTTCTTCCAAATAATGTTAAATCTCTTTGTAGCCAACTGTTTAATGTTTTTTCTGCATTTATCAATATTATCTTGGAAATTCTTTTTTTTCACTAGTATCTGATGATTTGGTAATCCAAATACCTAGATATCTAACATCATTTTTGACTGGTATATTATATAGTGAGGATTCAGAGCAGTTATGAATGCTCATCAGTTCACATTTACTCATATTCAGATATAGAGCTGATGCTTGTGAAAACCGCTCTATTACTTTTACAGCCACTGGTATTTGGTCCTTATTTTGTAAAAAGAGTGTTGTATCATCAGCAAATTGACTTATGAGTAACTTGTGGTTGTTTATATCTAAACCTTTAATATTCTATTTTTTTACCGCAATTGCTAGTAATTCAGTCACTGCAAAGGTCGAGGTACTGTTTCTTGAGAAGAAGATACCAGAAGACAACAAAGCAACAACTTTTACTCACACGTTCTGTTTGCTCTTTTCTTATTGCACTATTACAAGAGGAATGTTCTGCTTTCTATTGTTTTATATCAATTTATACAGTTTTAAGTTAAGCAGGACAGGTTTCTGTTAATTTTGTATTACAAATAGATAGATAGTCCCAAAGACATTCTTTTTGCAGATTTTGAAGAAGAACGTTTTTTTTTCTCCAGAGAGGTAAAGTGTCAGTAAATCTGTCTGACTTGAGGAGCTGATGGTCCTACTTTCATCTCTCTTCCTCTTTGGGTTAAAGCTGGTTCATCACTCTTGCGTCACTGAGTTTATACAACATGTTTGTTTCATCCTTTTACTTCTGACATCTCTGCTTTGAATTTATTCTCATCGGTTTTTATCCAATATGAACATTTATCTGTGGTGGTTTAGTTTCAGGATCCAGCAGCAGAGACCAGACTCTCCTGGACCTGGACCTGGACCTGGACTTAGACCTAGAAATAGACCTGGATCTGGATTTGGACTTGAACCTGGACCTGTGTCCTTTAAGACCGAAAGGCCCAAAGACATTCTTTTTGCAGATTTTAAAGGAGGACGTGGTTCTGGTCCAGAGAGGTAAAGTGTCAGTAATTCTGTCTGACTTGAGGAGCTGAGGATAAATAAACGTTGACCTGCTCATGTCTGTTTCATCTCTGCTGCTTAGATGTTGTAGATGTTTCCTCAGAAGATAAACAGACGTTGATCTAAAATAACACAGACACACTGGAAGAAGAAGATAGACAACATATAGATATACAGTAGAACAATCACTAACTTTATACAAGTCACATGGTTTGAGTAACTTGCTGAAATCTTGCTTATTTTACAAAGATCTTCTAAAATGGCCGACACAGTAAGTGTCAGGCCTTAGAGGAGGAGACAGATAAGAGACTGATCTTTGAAGCAGTGTCTTCAGTCTTTAATCAGCTGTTCAGTCTGTTTCCATGGAGACAAGTCTTCATTGTGTTTGACTGTGGACCAGAGAGAGAGAAGATGAGATCTGTCTGAGGAGAGGAGGAGCTAAACTAATGCTAAGCTAACCAGAGTTCATATAGACACAGTCTGCACATTAGTATGAAACATTGAGGAAGAGAGTCAGCAGCTCCACGTCTGAGGCCTCGGCCTGCAGGTCTTCTTCATGGTAGAGACTCAGATGAAACTCATCAGCTGTAACGCTGCAGAGGAAGTGGAGCTGGAGAATAAAAACTCCTGCTTCATCTACGTTCTAGTCTTCATGGACACTCGTGACCTTTGGTTTATTCCTGGAAGAGTGAACATTGTTATGTCCAGAAACTAAACTGAGACAAAGACGTCTGGACTAGAAGACGTTTCCTCCAAGTGTTCAGCTCTAAATGACTGGTGGGGAGTTTAGGTTTTTATCACCTGAAGGTCACATGACTAGAGTCTGTTAATGACCTGATACTCACCTGGACCTGGATCTGGACCTGGAGGAACCTGTTCTGATGAACCTGGTGGTTCTCTGATGATCCATTAATGTCCAGAGACTCCTCAGATGTTCAGAACATGTGGACATTGTTGTCCCTTGTCCTTCAGGTGTAGGTGGACAGCTGAGTCCTGACCTGAAGACCTTGTTTGAGTCGTAGAGAAGATAAACTCAGGATGAGTTGGGGGAAGGACATCCAGGCTATTTTGTGTAGACACTTTGTTTCTAAGTGTCCAAAGTTAAAATAGTGAAATATGTTTGAGGAGATAAAGAAACAGCTGATGGCTCTGAGGTGAAGAACATGTGCCTCGCTAGGATTATCATCTCTAACATGATCAGTCAGAGAGTCTGAGGTTTCTTAATGTTTCTGTCTGCTTTGTTTTCTGTGTGGCTGATAATGGCCTGTCAGTCACTCACTGTGGACTGGTGGACGTTTTACAGTCTGCAGTCTCTGGCTCTGGGTTCCTTCTCCAGCTGATTCATCAGGGAGGCAAAGCTTTATGAAACAGCTGCAGACTGAGCTGTTGATGGTCAGTGGGATCAGCAGGACTAGTAAACCTTTACCACTACAGAGACTCATCTGATTCACTCTTCACATCCACATGTCACTCCAGGGACATTTACCTTGTGTTTGTCTCTGTGTGGACAGACATGATGAGAGCTAATTGTTGATGATTGGTCCACAGAGTCCACCAGCAGAGCTCAGAGGTTCTCAGTGGTCAGTCTGCCCAGCAGCATCAGACACAGCTGGACTCCATCTTTCTGGTCTGTACATGTACAACAACTACTTTCCATCATCTCCATGCTGCACTTTGTAGACCAGTGGATTGTCAGTGTGTCCAACATGGATCTGATGTTTGTCTCCATGATTTCAGTCTGCTTGTGTCATTCATATGGTATTCTGTTCCAGCTGCTGGAGGACAACATCATCACTTTTGTGAAGAACGAGCTGAAGAAGATCCAGAAGGTTCTGAGTCCAGATTACCCAGAATGCTCAGAGAGTCAGAGGGAGGATGAGGAGGTGCTGGAGGGTGAGGATGAAGAGCAGAGGAGGAGCAGCAGAGATTTATTTGTGAAGATCACAATGAACTTCCTGAGGAGAATGAAGCAGGAGGAGCTGGCTGACTGTCTGCAGAGCAGTAAGAGGATTTCTCTAAACATTGAAGCTGCTGGAGAAATGGGACATTTACTAATGTCTCCAGAGATGAACCAAGATATATTCACACACTCATTCTTTAGAGCAATGACATGTTGGAATCAGAGGTTGCGTTAGACTTTTTCGTTGTCTGTCATTTTGACTGACAGGTTCATAAAAATTCCGTCATAATCTATTTTTACCCGTCACTTTATTTTTTTAAAATGATAATAAAGACATATTCAGTAGCATTTAGTTTTCATTAACTTTAAGTACTTTTTTCAGAACAGTATTGACTTTAAATGGTATAAAGACATCATCTGCCGACATGTCTTGTCCGTACTCGGAAAGGGACTGCTAGTGTAAACAACTCTTAGATGGTACCGTAGGGCTGAAGTGCTTCGGTGGTATGCAAATTCCATTTTGGTAGCTGTTAGCTGCATAGACATAGACATATATATTATATATATGTCTGTGTCTATGGTCAACGGTTAGCTGAGCTCTGACGTGTGCATCAGTGTAATCGGTGTACCAGGAAATCGTGCACCGACAAAAGTTCTGCGATGTGTGGAACGCAAACTGCGATTAGAGACAAGAGCCAATTAATAAGGTCACTCGCCACCAAGTGGTCAGGGGTGTGAATTGCAATATGTCAAAATGACGGATGGCCTTCAGATTTTTCCGTCACATTTAAAAAAAAAAACGGTCAATGACGGAAAATATTCGGTTAACGTGACCCCTGGTTGGAATATTTACTGGAGACTTTATTCATTCATCTTATTTCTTGTTTCTTCATTCAGGACTTGGAGCTTCAGTTTGTGGATGTAAAGTTAAATCTACTCTGAAGGAGAAGTTCCAGTCTGTGTTTGAGGGGATTGCTAAAGCAGGAAACTCAAGCCTTCTGAATGAGATCTACACAGAGCTCTACATCACAGAGGGAGGGACTGCAGAGGTCAATGATGAACATGAGGTCAGACAGATTGAAACAGCATCCAGGAAACCACACAGACCAGAAACAACCATCAGGCAAGAAGACCTCTTTAAAGCCTCACCTGGAAGACATGGACCAATCAGAAGAGTGATGACAAAGGGAGTGGCTGGCATTGGGAAAACACTCTTAACACAGAAGTTCACTCTGGACTGGGCTGAAGGCAAAGCCAACCAGGACATCCTCTTCATATTTCCATTGACTTTCAGAGAGCTGAATGTGTTGAAAGAGAGAAAGTTCAGCTTGGTGGAACTTGTTCATCACTTCTTTCCTGAAACCAAAGAAGCAGGAATCTGCAGCTTTGAAGAGTTCCAGGTTGTGTTCATCTATGACGGTCTGGATGAGTGTCGACTTCCTCTGGACTTCCACAACACTGAGATCCTGACTGATGTTACAGAGTCCACCTCAGTGGATGTGCTGCTGACAAACCTCATCAGGGGGAAACTGCTTCCCTCTGCTCGCCTCTGGATAACCACACGACCTGCAGCAGCCAATCAGATCCCTCCTGAGTGTGTTGACATGGTGACAGAGGTCAGAGGGTTCACTGACCCCCAGAAGGAGGAGTACTTCAGGAAGAGATTCAGAGATGAGGAGCAGGCCAGCAGGATCATCTCCCACATCAAGACATCACGAAGCCTCCACATCATGTGTCACATCCCAGTCTTCTGCTGGATCACTGCTACAGTTCTGGAGGATGTGTTGGAAACCAGAGAGGGAGGAGAGCTGCCCAAGACCCTGACTGAGATGTACATCCACTTCCTGGTGGTTCAGACCAAAGTGAAGAAGGTCAAGTATGATGGAGGAGCTGAGACAGATCCACACTGGAGTCCAGAGAGCAGGAAGATGATTGAGTCTCTGGGAAAACTGGCTTTTGATCAGCTGCTGAAAGGAAACTTGATCTTCAGTGAATCAGACCTGACAGAGTGTGGCATCGATATCAGAGCAGCCTCAGTGTACTCAGGAGTGTTCACACAGATGTTTAAAGAGGAGAGAGGACTGTACCAGGACAAGGTGTTCTGCTTCGTCCATCTGAGTGTTCAGGAGTTTCTTGCTGCAGTCTACATGATCCACTGTTACACCAACAGGAAGACAAAGGTGCTGGAGGACTTCCTGGGAAGAAACTACAATAACTCACCTCTGGATGAATTTCTGAACAGAGTCATGATTAAATCTCTGGAGAGTAAAAACGGTCACCTGGACATGTTAGTTCGCTTCCTTCATGGCCTCTCTCTGGAGTCCAACCAGAGACTCTTAGGAGGTCTGCTGGGTCAGACAGTGTCCTACTGGAGACTTTTAGGAGGTCTGCTGGGTCAGACAAAGAACAGTCCAGAAATCATCCAGAGAACCATCAACAACCTGAAGAAGATGAACACTGGTAAAATATCTCCTGACAGAAGCATCAGCATCTTCCACTGTCTGATGGAGATGAACGACCTCTCAGTTCATCAGGAGATCCAAGAGTTCCTGAAGTCAGAGAACAGATCAGAGAAGGAACTCTCTGAGATCCACTGCTCAGCTCTGGCCTACATGCTGCAGATGTCAGAGGAGGTTCTGGATGAGTTGGTCCTGAAGAAGTACAACACATCAAAGGAGGGACTACAGAGACTGATCCCAGCTGTGAGGAACTGCAGAAAGGCTGAGTGAGTCCTGATGTGATCATTAACAGAATCAATCAGTGGAGATTAGTAGTTTAGTTCTTCAGACGTTCTCATTCTTCTTCAAACAGTGTTCCACTTGTTCACTGCAAACATCACAGTCAGTTGTATTTAGTCCCAGATGTTCTCCAGCTGTTTAAAGCTGTTCTTCTAGTTATTGACTCTGTTCTTTCTATTTCTCTGTCTTATTATTCTCTCCATCAGTAAGTTAGTTTAGCTGAAGCAGCCTCTGAGGCCTCACGTTACAATGATGAGAGGATATTGAAGGCTGTTTCTAGAGTACAGAATAATCCTGAAGTCAGTGAAGTGGCTCCACATCAACATCTATGTAAAGCTTGTTAAGATCAACATGAGCCACCGTAAACTACTGATCATCCCACACAGAGACTGACCCATTGTCGAAGGAGGAATATTTTCCGCTCCTTCAGCCCAAGTTCTTTATACCTATTGGAAAGGTTAGTTCGACTATGAATAGATCACCCAACAACTTCTCTACAATCAACAATTTATTTGACACGCAGAGAATAGGTACAGAGTCAGCGCTGAGACTTCAACTTAACCACCTAAAGGGTAGGACAAGAGAAGCCCCTCACTAAGTCTGCACACAGGTTTTATTCTATCTGGGCTCCACCCGAGGACAATAGGAGGAGCGCGGCCTTTCGTGTATCAGTGGTCTTCTATGTGTGGCCGAGACCGGCCCTAACTGGTATCTTCAAGGTGAAATATGAGTGTGGTGCATCTTATCTAGTGAGCAAGCTGCAGCAAAGAAGTAAATAATCCCGTATCTGAACAGTACAAAAAGAAGAACACTTCTTTCTGTCCTGTTCTGTTTCTTTCCATAACTCTTTTATATCTAACAAATCCCCCTGTTGGCGTGCCTTAAGGGCACGCCACCCCTTATCTAGTCCTGTCACATAAAATCATAAAAGCGGGTGTATGGATGCAACGTAACCTATATGTGTAACCTGGGCCTCCTTCCAGCGGTCACGTGAACGTGCTCCCCCAGACACGTTGCCATCTCTCCGGTAGACTCAGGTTGTGTATGTAACAGCCTGGAAAATCAACTAACATTGACTATGTGTACATAAAAATATGGATATAACTCAAACTAAGCAGAAAAGCAAGCAGCAGAGCAAAATACTATTCTAACAATGTGAGATCAGTTATTGTAGACCCTAACTCAGACTACATCTTCCAGCGCAAGTTCATCATCGTCAGATCCTGGATAATGGAGCGGCCTCTCCTGGTTCTCGGTGTACTCGCTCGAATCGATCAAGGGCACATTCTCAGAGAGGTTCATCTGATAGGCTGGAGGCGCTCCTTTTAACTCCATATTCCCAGCGCCTTGTCGATGCATCGCACGATGAGAGCCCTAATGCAGGGAATGCAACAACAACAACACAGAGCAAACACTACAAATACAATGGCTAATGACGAGGCTACACTAGCTGCTAAGTTGCCCCATTTTCCAAAGAATTTATCAAACAAGCCAATTAAGGGATCAGAGACCCTGGAATGTTCTTTTAGCTCATATGAGAGGGCTCTGAGGCCCCTCAGGGTTTTAGTCAGAGATCCGTCAGGGGCCACAGGTGTTATTGGGGATAAACGTACAGCACATTTCTCCAAACATGCTACAGACACCTCCTCTGTCAGCCAGTATCAACAATCGAATAATCAATCATAACAATCGAATTTTGAGTCCCCCTGTTGAAATATTTGTTCCAGGTGGAATGGTTATATTTTGGTAACACATCACTTGACTGAGTTTGTAATTTATCTGTCACATCCTGCCATAAAAATTGCAGAACGATTACCAGACCTACCACTGCCAGACAGGCCAGCGTAGGCCACGACCCAAAGGTCAACATTTTATTTTTTCTGTTTCTTCGCCTATATCCCTTAGGTGCTTTCTGATTTCTCTAAGGTTTCTCTAAGGTTTCTTTCTATAGATCCACTCTCCCTCTTTTATCCTCTCCGATTTTTGTTTCATCACATATTTTAGCCAGTTGTTGTTTAATTGACTGACTAGCTCTCTCTACCAGCCCCTGTGATGCAGGGTGGTAGGCAGACCCAAAGCGTTGTTGAATTCCAACGTATTTCTCAACTTCTTTCAAGGACTCCGCTGTAAAATGTGTCCCGTTATCAGAACGAATACATTCAGGGACACCATAGCGAGGTATCAAGTCATAAATCAGCCAATTGATGACTTCTTAAGCTGTTTCAGTTTTGGTGGGTTTTGCATCCACCAATCGAGTAAAAGTATCAACACAAACAAGCAAATATCTACAGCCTTTTACTCGTTGATTCATCCCCATGTCAGTAAAGTCAATCACCACTTCCTGCCATGGTCTGTTTGGGATGGGGAACGCTGCCATCCCCATTTTAAGAGTTGCTCGAGGATTAAACTTAGAGCAAATGGAACATGTATCTACAAAATATATACACACTTCTGATAGATAGGGATGCCACCATTTTTGTCCTCTCATCTCAGTAAGTCTTCTTCCTGATTGATGTCCCCGTTTATGTCCTTCTTCACACAACATCATCAGTAAGGTAGAGGAAGTTGCAATCCTCCTATCATGTGACCTCCCGTTGTTTTATATTTAGTGGCTCCTTTTTTAACCCACGCCTGTTTTTCATGAGAGGCTGCTTCACTCTGCATCCTCAACACTACACAAATTACTTTTTTGTTACTTAATGCTATCATACCTGTCCCTGTCTGGTGTCCTGAACAGTTCATGATGGCTGCTTTACGGGGTTTGGAGAGAGCGTCTTGTAGTGTTATCATCTGAGTCATGTGTTTTACAGGTTTACCTATGCTGGTAAGGAAATCTGTCCTCATCCATTGTTTTAGTTCTACGTGTACGGCTTTTGCAGCGTGGTTAAGTTGCATGGTTTAAGCTGTCCCTTTCAGCGCTTTAGCTATAGCTGTTTCTAATTTCGTGCTATAATAGCATTTCGTGCTATAATAGCATAACACTCTCCTCCCTTGAGCTCCGGGCTGCTACAGTACGGAGCTCACAAAACTATCTTTTTCTTTTACATCTAGTTCAAACATTTTACCCAAATCCTCATAAGGTCCAGTAGCCCACACTTTGTCAGGTATTTTTTTTGAGGAGTTGCGTAGCTAATTTAGAATCAGTGTATTCTCTGTCATGTGTCCTGCTCTTTTCTACCCTTTCTAACTCACACCTAATTGGGCCGTGGTATTTCAGTTTATAACATTTGCAGGATGGACTAAACCCCATTAAAGTAGTCCCTTTCACTATTTGACAATCATTTGCTTCTTTAGCTTGTTTCACCATGGGCCCCAGGTTTTTTGCTTCTCCCCCATTCACTATCTTTATGGTAATGTGGGGAGACATTTCAGGTCTTAATTTGTACAACATGTCCAATTCTTCAGTTAGTTCAACAACAGCAGCCACCCCCTGTTCGCCAATATAAACATTATCACATTTTAGCTCAGGTTTTTGGGTCTCGAGAGACCCCGATTAGGATATTTAGTATTGTTTCCCATAGTTCTTCATAGTTTTCTAATTCCTCACTGTGCTCCGGACGACACAGATAATTTAGAGTGACATAGGGTGCTGGATCCTACGGGTCCTGATACGAGCGCAGATGTAGATGTAGTAAAACATGCCATCATGGTTTATCACATCAAATAGATCAGTTTGTTCTGGTTCACATATCTTTTCCTACCATAGCAAGGCATTACTTTGTACTGTAGGAACTGATTGGAGCATTTGAGTATCTATGTCCGTATGTGTTCTGATAATCTTACCGTTAGGGAAAACAACATCAGTAGAGTGGTGAGAACAGATTACTGTAACTCCCATTTCTGCAATCAAATCTCAAGCAAACAGATTTACTGGGCATTGCTGCTGTATTAAAACTCATGGGTGAATAGGAAAGTTTCACTGCCTAAATCTAACTCACATTTTAACAGGCAAGTGAAATAGCATTTTTGTTTTTCTCCGGAAAGTCCCATCACTTCGGTGTATTTAGGAGAGTTGGGGAGATCAGTATTTAAACGGATAAAGTCTACCACCGATCATAACATCTAACACTGGCGCTGGAAATTCCTCTAGCTGTACTTTTCCTAAGATGGGGACACCGGGACCCCTAGTACTGTGGCATCTTATTCGAGTTAGGGGCCATGTGGGGTGGATTGCCACCCTGGCCTGGATTATGTGGGTACTGGTCTGGTGGTGGAACCGCCTGTCTTACACCTGGGGCTCCACGGGGTACGTATCTATGTGGGCAATGTCGGGCCATGTGTCCTGCCTCCCCACACTTCCAGCAATCGAAAGGCCCTGGACCTCCCCTGTGAGCCGGGCTCTGACCAGAGTACGTTCCTGGGGCCTGTCTGCCTCGTCTCCTCCACTGGAACCCTCTGCCTCTCCCCCTGTACTGGCCTCCTATAGGGTATTGCTGATACAATTGATATATGGTTATCGTTTCTCCCTGAAGTGGTTCTGTTTGCTGTGGTAGGGGAATCAGGATTGGACCACTAGATGTGGTGTTAGGCACAGCAGCCATTTGGGTTTTGGGCACTTTAGTCTCCTTCTTTTTCTCATTAACCTTCTCTCTCAGCTCTTTTAATTGTTCTTCCAACAGTTGTACGTTAAGGTTTTCAAGCTCCCTCTCACTCCTCTCTTTACTCTCATCTTCTCTGTCTAAGTGATGAACCAGAGTAGCCATCCACATGTCTAGGGGCATACTTTCTCCAGCTACCAGTCTTTCCATTTCTTCTCTAACAGAGCCTGTTTGTCCCTTTATCATGGTTTGTTTAAACAATTTCTGTAACAGTTCAGTTAGAGGGCAGGATCCCGTGTGTTCCTCCCACAGTTTTAGCAGGCGATTTGTGTATTCCTTTCCTGTTTCCCCACTTCTACGATTATAGTCATTCATTAAAATTGAGTCAGTTTTTATTGGATATTGGTTTCTCAGAGCGGCCCAAATATCAGGGGCCCAACTTTCCAGAGGCTCGGCCATGGTGACCTTAACGGTCCCAGCTGCAGTCTCCAGACGGGCTAATTCGTGTGGTTCCAAATGGGCTGCTAAACACGCTCTCACATCTCCCATAGATAGCACTTGTCCACTAAAGGCTTTCAAAAATTCCCGAACCCAATTATTGCCTCCCTCTTTAGGGTCTGGTAGTATAGATTGCAACAGGGATTGGTCTGCATAAGATAATAGACAGCATTTTGTTTCTCTAATTTGTCCTGTCCTAGTCCTAGTTTCTACCAAAGGAAACATACCCGGGATTTTATCATTTTTCCTGGGTCTGAGGTTATGGTGACATGCAGTACTTGCTTTGCTATAAGCTGCTGAAGTATTTTTAACCATCTCAGGCGGATACAGGCCATCGCTTGGGGTTTCCATTTGTTTAATATCGCTGTCGGGATCAGGGCTTGAATCATCGGTGTGGGTAATTAAGTCACGAGCTTTCCGACCAGTACTGGTGTATTTAGGGTGTATTACTCTAAAGCTGACCTGTAACGCTCCCTCTTCCCTTTCTAGTTCTGTCATCTTCTGCTCTCTCCTTGCCCCTCCCATTTCATCTGCTCTGACCCCCAGCTGTGTTCCTCTTGCCTCGTTCCTTCCTACCCCATCATTCAGTGACACCATCTTTCCCTTGCTAGCTTTGACAGTTAACTGGGCCATTTCCTCCTTTAGTTCACTCAACATGGTTTTTATTTCTTATAAATCCTGCTCAGCAGTCTCCTCCGGCGTGGGTTTTAGTTCATATGTAAACATACCTTTGGTTATATTTACTTGTGGCATCTGTACAAATGAATTATTTGGGCTGTATTGGTTGTTAGGGTTTTCCTGTCCTGCTCCTTCCATCATAGCTCTAGCTTCTGCATATAATTTTTCAGGTGTCGGTGCACTAGCTTGCGCTCTCGGTGTTGTGTATGGAGGTGGTACAAGACCAGGTGACTCACCGGTAGTTGCGATGGTAGTCTCACTTACATCGGGCTTGTTCTTTTCTTTTTCTTCTGTCTGGACCGTTTGCACTGGAGCGCTGGTGTGGCTAGGAAAGCAGCTGCTAAAATGCAGACGTGTACGTTTCATATTCTCTTCTATTTTTTCTTTTTCTTTCCTTCCCGCTTTTGTAATTTCAGTTGTCAATTGGTTTACTTTATTTTGGAGGGTCTTCGTAATAATATTTTCGCTGCGTGGCTGTCGATGGGGGGCCCCCAAAATCACCGAACAACCCGTCAGCTCTCATATCGTTACACCATTTTTCAAAATCTTTTAGTTCTCCTTTGACCTTTTTTGCTGGGAAGGATCGTTTTATTTTTTCTCTCGCTTTCATTAAACATGCTCCTAATGACCCTGGTTCTAATGGTTCTGACTCACACATCCTATGTTCTCTCTCACACGATCTGGCCAGCTGAGAAATGCGGCACGCTATGTCCAAAGTACTCAGCCTCAAAGACCGATCACGTAAGGATTCAGTCCTGACACCAGAACTTCTTCAGACCCTTTGAGCAGCCTACTTCAACAGACAGTGAACTTGTGTTAGCACCGTTAGGTTTCCGTCCACCCGCTGCTTCAGCGTACTCTCTGGATCTCACACACAGCAGTAAATACACAAAGACACCGATATACTTATTTTCCCCGTGACTTTTTTTTTTTTTTTTTTTTATCTTTTCCTGGTACCGTAAAACTTATTTATTTCTATCTCTACTAGTCATTTTTCTTATGAGTCTAAACATTTGACTAAGCTATTTCTTTTTTCACCATCCCCAAACGAGGGAATTCTAACCCGAACTGCTAGACTCCGGCCTTTTCTTTACTACTCCTGATGGGTGTTTTTACACTGAGATACTCAGGCAGATTCAAGCCTAAATATCTAAATGAAGGACCTTTAAACCCAACCTCTTTAACACTTTATTTTTGAGGGGCGCTTTAACATCCAGAAAATATCTGGATGAGGGACCTTTAAACCCAACCTCTTTAACACTTTATTTTTGAGGGGCGCTTTAACATCCAGAAAATATCTGGATGAGGGACCTTTAAACCCAACCTCTTTAACACTTTATTTTTTGAGGGGCGCTTTAACATCCAGAAAATATCTGGATGAGGGACCTTTAAACCCAACCTCTTTAACTCTTTTTATCTCTAATCCGTACAAATTATCTGCGTTTATAGCTCTTTTTAAAACAACACTACTGTTGGATCATACTCTCACAGCCAAAGAATGTCTCGAAAGACATGCAGAAATTGGTTTAAAAAGGTTTTCTGCTTACCGATTATTTAGTTGCGGCCGCTGGCTGTAAGAGACGTTCCTCCAGTGTAACTATTCCTTTCCAGGTATCCCGGACGAGCCTCCAATTTGTCGAAGGAGGAATATTTTCCGCTCCTTCAGCCCAAGTTCTTTATACCTATTGGAAAGGTTAGTTCGACTATGAATAGATCACCCAACAACTTCTCTACAATCAACAATTTATTTGACACGCAGAGAATAGGTGCAGAGTCAGCGCTGAGACTTCAACTTAACCACCTAAAGGGTAGGAGAAGAGAAGCCCCTCACTAAGTCTGCACACAGGTTTTATTCTATCTGGGCTCCACCCGAGGACAATAGGAGGAGCGCGGCCTTTCGTGTATCAGTGGTCTTCTATGTGTGGCCAAGACCGGCCCTAACTGGTATCTTCAAGGTGAAATATGAGTGTGGTGCATCTTATCTAGTGAGCAAAGCTGCAGCAAAGAAGTAAATAATCCCGTATCTGAACAGTACAAAAAGAAGAACACTTCTTTCTGTCCTGTTCTGTTTCTTTCCATAACTCTTTTATATCTAACACCATCAATGGAGCATTTTATTGACTGAGTTCAATGTTTCATTTTAAGGAGAGAAGTCGAGTCACATGGTCTTGTTTTTACGTCTTTCTTTCTATTTGTTTCCTGTCTTGTTGCTGTCGAGAAGAGTTGAAGCAGGAAATGCTCAGAGGTCTGAATATATAAGAGCAGAACGGTAGAAGTCTGACTTGTTAAAGAGATCTGAAACACACAAAGGAGGTTGGATGGCGTGCTGTAACTACATAACAGGGCTCTCAAATGAGACACATGCATTTCAATAAGTTCACACTTCTCACGCTGGACCCAGAGAGAAGTGATAAAATTTGCCGCACATTATTAACATAGACTGTTTAAAATTAGTAATCTATGAATGGATGAGGTGAAAGCAGACTCTGCTTGAATCAGCGACCTATCAGCAAATCGATGGGACAAAATAGTATTTCTGGTCGCCAGGTGAAATAGTAGCGCCATCAAAAAAGAGCTGGAAGTGGAAGCCCAGGAGGATGAACTTATTTTAATGTGAGAGAGCCCTGTTATGTAGTTACAGCACGACATCCAGCCTCCATTGCATCGGGATCGGGACCACTGTTCGTCCCAGCCATACAGTCTGTGGTACCAGCCAGTCCAGGTAGCCGGTAGCTAATATCATTGGGTGCTAGCCTAGCGCCCTCTGGTGGTATGTAGCTGTATAGCTACGGAGGCACACAGACAAATCTCTACACGCATTTGCTGATCTGCGTAAGAACACATCCAATGGAGAGGCCAGATATTTACAGATCACACATTTACAGATCAATGTACGCATTTGTGGATTTTTTTTTTAACACATCTGCAAATCTAGTTACACACACATGGATTGAAATACACATTTGCAGATAGTTTTGCTACAATAATGACCCATACCTTTGCACTGAACAAAAAAGAAGTGGTTATTTTTTGTTTGCTTCAATAAACACACACAAACACACATTATATATTTATATATATATATACACAAACAAACATATTTAAAATGTCAGTTTTATCATATCTGGTTAAGTGTGCAGTCCTCTGGTAGTGTTGATGAAAAATTGTGGCCCCTCCATCATTTAGGTTGTCCATCCCTGAATTAGATCAGCGTATATCCATATAGTGGGAGTGATCAGGGCACTGAGACACAGCCTCTAAATAACTCATTATCTGCCACAAAACTCATTAATTTCACCAATAGTTTGTTACGATACTCTAGTGCTGTTTCCTGTTGAGTCCAGAGTTACCTGTTATCATGGATAATGTCTTCTGACCTGGATGATGTCGTCTCTGAGTGGTCGGCTAGTTTTTTACAACATGGCTGAATATTTATCTGATTCTGAGGATGTGGATGAACCATAGCAGTAGCAAACTACAGGTAAATGAGCCAACCGTCAGGGGGCACGCACCACTCAGAGAGGACATCGTCCAGGTCAGAAGACATCCTCCAGGTCAGAAGACATCATCCAAGGTCTGTAGGTCAATCTACAGATCACTCCCACTATATGGAAATAGGCTGATCTAATTATCTCCTAAACGAGTGCAAATGACACCAAAGTTACATGGGTGAGTAAACGATCGTATTTTATGCCAGAAATAAGGTCCAGGTTGTAATAAACAGTAGTTCCCTTTTAACTTGACGAGATAAAACCGTGAGATAAGAAACAAAAAACTATGACGAATTACAAGAATCAAGACTTGAGCTAAACGAGATGAGGCAGAACTATGGGACAGGTGTGATGATTACGACATCACAGAGAACAAAGGGGAAGGCAGGGCTATCTATCTATCTATCTATCTATCATATATATACATATATATATAAAAAAACGTCCCTCTCACCCTCCTCGGGTGGTATCTGTGTCATCCTCAAGCTCGGGTCCTCTACCAGAGGCCTGGGAGTTTGAGGGTTCTGCGCAGTATCTTAGCTATTCCTAGGACTGTGCTCTTCTGGACTGAGGCTTCTGATGTTGTTCCTGGGATCTGTTGGAGCCACTCCCCCAGTTTGGGGGTCACTGCCCCAAGTGCTCCTACTACCATGGGGATCACGCTCGCCTTGACCTTCCACATCTGTTCCAGCTGTTCTTTCAACCCTTGGTACTTCTCAACTTTCTCGTGTTCCTTCTTTCTGATGTTGGCGTCTGCTGGTATCGCCACATCTATCACCACCACCTTCTTCTGCTCTTTGTCTACCACCACTATGTCCGGATGGTTAGCCAGGACCTGTTTGTCAGTCTGGAAGCTGAAGTCCCACAACACCTTGGCCCTGTTGTTCCCAGCCACCTTCTGTGGTGCAGCCCATTGGGATTTGGGTACTTCTATTCCATACTGGGTACAGATGTTCCTGTACACTATTCCAGCCACTTGGTTGTGTCTCTTCATGTGCGCTGACCCGGCTAGCATCTTACATCCTGCTATTATGTGCTGGACTGTCTCAGGGACATCTTTGCATAGTCTGCACCTTGGATCTGATCTACTCTTGTAGATCTTGGCCTCTATGGCTCTTGTACCTAGGGCCTGTTCTTGTGCTGCCATGATCAGTGCCTCTGTGCTGTCTCTGAGTCCAGCCTTTTCCAGCCATTGGTAGGTCTTCTCGATATCAGCCACTTCTTCAATTTGGCGGTGGTACATGCCGTGTAGGGGCTTGTCCCTCCAGGTGATCTGCTCCTCTTCCTCTGCACTCTTATCGGGTTTCTGTTCCCTGAGACATTCACTTAGCAGTTCATCCTGTGGCCATCTTTCTGATGTACTCTTAGATTTGTGATGTTTCATCCTGGATAGTGGCCTTGATGCTCACTAGTCCTCGGCCTCCCTCTTTCCGCTTAGTGTATAGTCTCAGGGTGCTGGATTTGGGGTGAAACCCTCCGTGCATGGTGAGGACCTTTCTTGTCTTGATGTCTGTGGCTTCTATCTCCTCCTTTGGCCAGCTTATGATCCCAGCGGGGTATCTGATGACTGGTATTGCGTACATGTTGATGGCTTGGATCTTGTTCCTGCCATTCAGCGGACTTTTCAGGACCTGCCTCACTCTCTGGAGGTATTTGGTTGTGGTTGACTTCCTTGCGGCCTCCTCATGGTTTCCATTAGCTTGTGGGATACCAAGGTACTTGTAGCTGTCTTGGATATCACCTATGTTGCCCTCTGGTAGGTCAACCCCTTCAGTTCTGATCATCTTGCCTCTCTTTGAGACCATCCGGCCACACTTGTCCAATCCGAATGACATCCCTATGTCGTTGCTGTAGATCCTGTTGCTGTGGATCAGTGAGTCGATTTCTCGCTCATTCCTGGCGTACAGCTTGATGTCATCCATGTAGAGCAGGTGGCTGTAACCACTCTTTGTGATGATCTGACTGAGGGGGTTCAGGCCTATGCAGAACAGCAGTGGTGATAGTGCATCTCCTTGGTATATGCCACATTTGATGTTGACTTGGGCATCTGGCTTTGAGTTGGCCTCTAGGGTTGTCTTCCACATTCCCATCGAGTTCTGGATGAAGGCCCTTAGGTTCCTGTTGATCTTATACAGTTCCAGACATTCCAGTATCCATGTGTGTGGCAATGAGTCGTAAGCTTTCTTGTAGTCGATCCAGGAGGTGCACAGGTTGGTCTGTCTGCTCTTACAGTCTCGGGCGACTGCTCTATCGACCAGTAGCTGGTGCTTGGCTCCTCTGGTGTTGCTACCAATTCCCTTCTGAGCCCCACTCATGTATTGAGCTACGTGCTTACTCATCTTAGCATCAATGATGCCTGACAGGGCTTTCCATGTTGTGGAGAGACAGGTTATTGGCCGGTAGTTGGATGGGATAGGCCCCTTCTGGGGGTCCTTCAGGATTAGGACTGTCCTGCCCTGGGTTAGCCACTCTGGGTGGGACCCATCCCTTAGCAGCTGGTTCATCTGTGCTGCTCGGCGTTCATGGAGTGCTGTTAGCTTCTTCAGCCAGTAGGCATGGATCATATCGGGGCCTGGTGCTGTCCAGCTCTTCATCTTTGACACTCTTTCTTGGATGTCTGCCATTGAGATGGTTACTGGTTCTTGTTCTGGGAGGTTGCCGTGGTCTGCTCTTAGGTCCACTAGCCATTGGGCATCTTGGTTGTGTGATGCCTCTTTTTCCCATATACCCTTCCAGTCTTCTTCCACCTCAGCTCTTGGTGGGTCTGACCGGTTGTTATTTCCTCCCTGCCACTGAGAATACACCTTGGCTGGTTCAGTGGAGAACAGCTTGTTTATTCTCCTGGCCTCTGCCTCCTTGCTGTATCTCTTCAGCTGGGTGGCCAGTGCTGTTAGTCTCTGTTTGGCAGTTTCGAGTGCTTCAGGTATGGAGAGCTTGGTGTACTTCCTGGGTGCCCCTTTATTCACCATGTTGCCTCTCTGTAGCTCTGTCAGCTGGCTAACTTCTCTCCGTGTTGCCCGTATCTTGGCCTCTAACCGTATTCTCCATGGTGGATGCTGCCTGTCATGGTTTGAGCCCATCTTGTAGCCAAGCATTTTTAGGATTACTGTTGCTCCACTGTGTATCAGCTTATTGGTCTCAGTGATGGTTCCCGTAGCAATTGTTGTTAGTGCAGCATTCACATCCACTAGCAGATCTTCTGAAGGTACTTTACAAGTCAGCTTCGGTATTGGACGGGGGTTCCAGGCTTCTAATTGTGCCATGATCTTCATTCTCAGGTCAGCAGCTCTTGCACTGAGGCTGGTATCTGCTGGGGCTTGGTACCCAATCTCTGATTGTGGGGGTGATGGTGACATCACCCCCACAATCTCTCTCTCTCTATATATATATATATATATACACACAAGGGACAGAGGGATGACGAGACACAGGTGAAACAAATCAGGAAAGAGCACAAGGAGAAACCAATGAGCTGATCAAAAGGGAAAACGCAGGGAGTAACACAAAACAGGAAATCAAGAAAGCTCAAGAGTTTAAAGAGTTTAAATGAAGGAGCATCATGTTCCTGAACATCAGCAGGTATCTCCTCAGTCATCAGACGTGCACCGGTACGGGCTATTGTTGCTCTGGAAACAGCCCGTTTGCCCTTAGTAGCTGAGCTGCCCCTCTGGAGAGAGTGACGTTGTTTTTTTGCTGTTGTGTCTACATCAATACAATGAGCCCATAACTGGTAAAGTAGAAGTGTTAAATAAATTAAATCAACATATAATTCAAACTTTTTTTTCAGTAATCTAAAAGTTATTTTATCTTGACAACATCAGCGATGCCCTCTGACTTACTGACACACTGAACACTGTGGGTGGTGTACCAGAGGGAAAGATTGTCAGTCAGGTGAGTTTAAGGAAGTTATGGAGATCACAAATGCTCTGTGAATAATACAAAAAAGTCTCCACCTGGCCTCCAATAATGTGCAGTTCTTAATGTTTGCCTCACGTCACGCAATATTGCCTTTTATTAACGTTAAATCAAATAAAATTTTATTTATATGGCACTTTTGTGAATAGAAAGTAACTAGAAATAAAATGTTTTATACAACTATAAACTATGTTAAAAATAGAAAGTGACCTGTAGAAGTAGAAGTTTTTTTTTATATATATATAAATATGAGAACTACAAATGGGGAGGACTTTGTGCAATTAAATTAGTTTGTAAACAGATGGATGAAATGAATAAATGAATGAAAGTCACAGTCACCAGATGTAGCAGAGGTAGACAGACATGGCAATGACAGAGTGTCCAGTAAGTGGTGCAAAAAGATTTGTCCATTGTCTATTGTGTCTCCTGCCATCACTGAGAGCTGTTGTACAGCCTGATGGCCAGGGGGACGAAAGAGTTCTTCAGTCTGTTGGTGGAGCAGGATTGAGACAGCAGCCTGCCACTGAACACACTCCTCTGCCTGATGAAGGGGTTGTGCAGAGGGTGGTGGGCGTTGTCCAGTATGGACAGCAGTTTGTCCAGGGTCCTTCTCTCTGCCACTGTCACCAGAGAGTCCAGCTCTGTGCCCACCACTGAGCCAGCCCTCCTCACCAGTCTGTCCAGTCGAGCAGCGTCCCTCTTCTTGCTGCTTCCTCCCCAGCAAACCACAGCATAGAAGAGGACGCTGGCCACCACAGACTGGTAAAACATCTGCAGCAGTTTTTTGCAGAAGTTGAAGGACCCCAGCCTTCTCAGGAAGTACAGACGGCTCTGTCCTTTCCTGTGGAGGATTAGACTGCTTTATGACTCCCCAATTGCCCATATCCTTACGAACAGTATGCGGTCGCCTTCCTTTGCCCTTCGCCGGGGCACCAGACAGGGATGCCCCCTCTCTCCCCTCCCATTTGCTTTAGCTGTTGAGCCATTGGCCATCTGGCTTCGGGGGGAGGGGAGAGTTGAGGGCATCACTAGGAACGATATCACCCACAAGCTGTCCCTGTATGCGGATGATTTGCTGTTATATGTGTCAAACCCGGCCTCATCCATCCCTGTTTAGACATTCTAACCCAATTCAGCAGATATTCTGGCTATAAATTAAATCTCAATAAAAGCGAACTTCTCCCTATCAACCGCCTGTCTAGAAAGATGCCATCGTCCCTTTTCCCATTTGGAGTCGTTTCAGAGGGGTTTCGATACTTAGGTATATTCATCACTACTTCTTTCGGGGACCTTTTTAACAAAAAGTTTCGCCCTCTCATTGATAAGTGCAAACTTAATATGACTCGCTGGTCCTCTCTCCCTAACTGGCAGAGTTAACTTGGTGAAGATGGTGATTCTCCCTAAATTCCTTTATTTGTTCCAACATATTCCAGTTTTTATGAGCTCCTTTTTTCAGCAACTAGACCGAACAATATCATCGTTTCTGCGGTTAAATAAGCCACCTCGTATTAAAAAAGCTGTTTTACAGCTCCCCAAAAAGCTGGGTGGTCTTGCGCTACCTAATTTTATCCAATATTATTGGGCATGTAACATTTACAAACTTACTTATTGGCTTGACAGAGGAGCTGAAATAGGTCCCTTGTGGGCTCAGTTCGAACTAGGGTCCTAAAAGTTTTCGTTACAGTCCCTCCTTACTGCACGACTCCCTCTCAAAATTCATAATGTCTCACAGAACCCTGTTGTTACCAACTCACTGAAAATTTGGATGCAATTCCGTAAACATTATGGCTTGAATGAACCTTCAACTTTACCCCCGATTGTTAGAAACCATTTATTTCCACCCTCTCTGTCAGATCCTACTTTTAATATCTGGCGAAACAAAGGCCTACTATATGTCAAGGACCTCTATAATGAAAACACTTTTACTGATTTTACAGAGTTGGCAGCTAGGCTCGAACTACCTCACTCACACTACTTTCATTTTCTTCAAGCCAGGCACTTTGTCTAAACCACCTACCCTCACTTCCCCAACCGCCCACCCGGTTCCCGGTTTCTTTTACAATGCAAAGTTCTTTTCAGAGTGCACTACACAAACGCCCGGCTGGCAAAGATTTACCCAGGCACTAGTGACAGTTGTAATAGGTGTAATAGCAATCACCCGCCAATCACACACACGTTCTGGTCCTGTCCGAACCTTGGGTTTTGGGTTTTGGGTTTTGGCTTTTGGCTTTTGGCGTCAAATTTTTGATACCCTTACAATAGTGTTGGATGTCGATCTTAGTCCTGAGGCTTGTATAGCCCTGTTTGGTTCCCCCCCACTTACATTACATAATCTCACTGTGACAAAGCGCCCATGCCAAACTTGAAAAGGTTAGATTCTCACTTGCGGGTACTGGTAACATTTTTAATGAAACCTGGCAGCCCTTCCTACACTCTAAGAAATGAAACATCACATTTACTTAATATAGTTATGTCCCACGAAACTAGGCTGAATAAATGGGAAGAATACTAGAAAACTAATTATTACTACATGCTTTTAAGCAAATCCCACCAAACCGTCTTAATTAAATACTACTCAGCGTGCTTATGTTGACGTTACTCAACGCGCTTATGTTGACTTTACTCAACGCGGTTATGTTATGTTGAAGATACTCAACGCGCTTATGTTGAAGGTACTCAACGCGCTTATGTTGCATTTACTCAACGCGCTTATGTTGAAGTTACTTGACACAAATGAGTTGTATTTATGTTGTAGTGTTTTGTTGATTGTACTCAGGGCCGTTTCTAGCTTCGTGGGGGCCCTAAGCAAGATGCTGTTTGGGGGCCCCTAGTTTGTCAAACTACGATGAAGAGATTACTAACCCTTAGATGGATTCAAGGAGTTTTATTGTCATTACACACATGTTGGTACATGAGGTGGAATGAAATTAGTTACCCTGGTCCCACTGCAAGCCAAAGCAGAAACAGTAAAATTAAGAGTTTAAAAAATAGAATAAAATTAGCAAGCTAAGTATAAAAAGTAGGCAAGTAAGTAATATAAATATAGAAAGTGACAATTGTGCATTACTGGAGTCTGTGCAAAACGACTGCATTCAGTGCAAAATGTATCTGTGGATGGTTGTGGGGGGGCAGCACTCAGGCAAGTTAAACTGATAAAAAACTATAATACAAGGAAAACAACAATCCTCTATATGTCAATAAATAAAACATATTTTGAGTGTTTATAAAAATGTTTACATAAGAGAATACAACAAACCAACATTGATTTTAAAGTACAATGAAAACAAAACAACACTAAAAATAATACTTATTTAACATCACAGTCACTTATCAGCAACACCTGATATACTTAATCAAAGTAATAATAACAGTTTATGTGATGGTTCTGGAGCTTCCTGGTCAGGAAGTTCAGAAGATCCCTCTGGCTCAACGTCTGGAGCTCCAAAACATTCTAGAATTGCTCCTGCAAAGAAAAGGCTCCTTAGGTTATCACGTAAAATAGATCATTAGTGCATATTCCTATTTTATAATTGCAGTGATGTTGCTGTAATACAGAAAATTAAAATGAATCTGTTTTTATATTAAACACTGTAACGTACAGTGTGCCCAATAACAAAGTTGTCACTTTTAAGAGTTTTCTGCATTCATTTACACATAGGACTAGTGAAAGAAATAAATAAGATAAATGATCCACAACCACAATAGCATAAAATAAACACAATGCGTCATATGTATAAATCACTTAAAAGACAAACCTTTCAAATATTTCTTTAAATTATAAAACTGTAGCACACTTCTAATTAGAGGCCTTATAATACACACAAGCTTGAAAATGACCATGACAGGACAGACTGTCCATTCACATACGACATATTCCTTTTACATTTGTGAGTTTGTGACGAACAAATCCTAGTCAGCAAGCTAACATTTATCCAGGGCTAACTAGCTGGCTAGTTAAAATTTATCCAGGGCTAGCTAGCTAACATTTATCCAGGGCTAGCTAGGTGGCTAGCAGGACAAATAAACAAACTTTCTAAACGGCGTTTCACCTCCACCTATCCAGTCCACGCCACCAACAAATGCCTTACCTTTATCTTTTGACCGTTGTTCTTCCACCGTTTTCTTTTTCTTCCGTTTTCCGCATAACTGAGAAAACTTCTTTTTGATGCCATTATTGTGTTTGTTTTGTTTAATATTCTCGCTAACGGGAAGGATGAGTAGCTGTCAATCATGGACATCACACCTGTCGGCGGCCCGCTACGTCACTCACATTGCGACACCGCGGTCCAACGAATATGACGCAGTATTGCCACAAAAACACCAGTCACTGCTTATTATTGCAGTTTATTTTATTTATATCCTACGACATTCATTTTTAAGCATATAAGGGATGTAACAAACACACGAGATAGCTACAGATAAAGACAGGACATTTTAATTCTCAGATGAGGATGAACATGCAGCTTTGGGGCCCCCTGGTGGCTTGGGGGCCCTAAGCATTTGCCTCGTTCTGCTGTAACATAAACGACCGAAGGCAGAGTGTATTAGTGACGTAGATCAAAAGGTCCAACGTCAAACAAGCGAAACGAAAGGGGTTAGTGGTACATTGAAAAAAACAACGGTCTTTCGTTAGTGAAGCAAGGGTTCGATTCCCATTGATTGCTTTTTATGTATTTTATTGTAATAAGCATATAATTTATTATCAGCTTTAAACCACATATCCATGTGGTGTAGTCGAACAGGAATGTGCATGGCAAATCAACTCCCATACAAGCATGAAGACACGTCTCGATTGTACTGCATTTTATTCTCCACTATGTCCTTGTTGAAGCTTCGAGTAATGAACCTTTTTTTGAATCACGTGTCTGGCCATCACTACGTATACATGCCTATGGGCGTGTCTTCGAAGGCGTCCTCAGCCACACTGCGCATGTGCAAGAAAGTACGGAAACCGCGTTGGGACGGTCTTCATTCATTTTAACGCCTGCAGTGCGTTTTAAATAACTTGATTACGTAGATTCAATTCAGCACAATTTTGTAATCCCAAAACCTTTTTGTATTACATTAATGCAATGAAACTCTCTTGATTTATTTTTCAAAAGTGGAATTATTCAGTAGTTTCAACTTACAAAAATGATGTAATGCAAACAGCATCCATGTTTCACTTCTTAGAGTGTAGAATATTTAGACAGAACTGTTATCCAGAAAGTGACTAGATGACTAGATGCCCCCCCCCCATATTGGTTTATTTATCTTAACTTGTCCTATTTTACTTGCAACATCAGTGTCTTTTTTTTCTCTCTGTTGTTTTTTTTTTTTTTTTCTGTATTACGATAGAAGCCGGCGTGGCTTAACATAGCCTTTCATTATCACTATACTGCTGTATGTGAACGAAAAATTTAATAAAAATGGTCCTCGACTTCCGGTGGCTGCCCAGGTGTGATGCGCGTGTAGTTCTGAGCTCCGTCTCAAAAGTCCGATAATACACGAAATATCCTACAATTCAGAAAGTATTCTAGTTTAAATTACGTCTAAAGTATTCTACAAAATGTTGAGCGGGAGAGGAGCGAAGAATAAATCGTCAACGGACGAGACAGCGGGCAAAAAGAAAGTTTCAGGCCAAGAATCGGAGGACACTTCAAATGCAGCCATCTTGTTAGCATTGCGTGAGCAAGAAGAAAGGCTAACCGGGAAAGTTAAGTTGGCTGTGAGAGAGGCAGTTGAGGAAATGCTTGCCGGTGAAATCCAGGCCCTGAAAGTTATGATTGAAGCCTCCAACTCGGCAGTGACCAAACTCGGCGGAGATATTCCACAGCAAGCCGAGGTCGGTAGAAAGCTGCAGGGGAGGCTAGATGCTACAGCAGCTAACATCAGAACGGTTAAACACGATGTTGGTGACCTCCAGAAAGAGCTACTGAACCTGCACCAGAAAGTCGCTGAGATGGAGGACAGATCGCGGAGGTCTAACCTTCGACTTGTCGGCCTGCCAGAGTCAGCGGAGGGTGAAAATGCCACCCAATTTTTACAAGATAATTTGCCCGTGTGGATCCCCTCCCTGGCCGGGGACAAGATTGAAATTCAACGGGCTCATCGTATATTCGCCACCCAGGACAGGACCAGCCGCCCGCGGACACTCATCTTCCGGCTACTTCGTTACCAGGACAGGGAGAAAATTCTCAACGGAGCCAGAGCCCTTTCGTCCGCGCCTACACACCAGACATCCAGCGAGGGGCGGACATCGACATCCAAGCTGCTGTTTTTCCCTGACTACAGCAACGATACCGCGCAGAGGAGAAAAGCCTTCGATGCGGTGAGAAAGCAGCTTGCCAACAGAGGACTGCGGCCGTTCCTGAGATATCCAGCAACCCTGAAGGTTAGACACAACGGCTCGCTGCACTTTTTCGAAAGTGTGGCGGATGCGGAGTCATTTATGGCCACGCTCGACCGGAGCCCTCGCTCGACATCCAGTGAAGCTGGCACCCCCCGCGGCTCTTTTCCCACTATACCGGATGACGAGGAACCCTCGGCGGATACTTTCCCTGCTCCAACTTGACCCAAACGGCGGATTACTTAAGGTTTCATGCTGCTTACTCTCTTCTCGACTGTACTAAATATCTGACCTAGATTTATTAAAAGAGGTAATGTGTATAGGATTTTATTTTACTGGTTTAGGGCTGTATGACTGACACTTCTGATGTTTTATAGAAGCCATTACAGGTCACTGCGGACATTGTGACAAAAGTTTTGATTAGTAGTGATTTGGCACATGAGGAATGAAAGTGCGCTTCTTTTTTTTCCTTTTTCTTCACCTTTTTTTTTTTTTTATATATATACAAGCATACTACCTCTTAATACTGATTAAGTCATTTTAAGTATACAATTCAGGTTAATGCAAATTGATTCTGGGGAGATTGAGTTAATGTTTCTGATACCTATACGGACTTGGACAGGAGACGTGTATCACCGTTGAAGCCACAGTTAGTCAATAAGAAAGTCCACCCTTTACTTATTTTACTTTATTTTCTTCTCCATCCTAAGAGAGCAGTCATCATCTCTTGCGGATGGAATGTTTTGTTGAAATTGTTCAGTGTTTGCTGCCAGAGCCTTGCCATTTATGTAGAGACTTTTTTTTTTATTTGCATGATTTACATTTGAAGAGCATTTTGTGTAGACCTACTTGTGATACCCTTCAGTTGATAAGATGCCACAAACTTGAATATGAATAACACCTTTAATGTAATGTCGTGGAATGTACGGGGCTTAAATTCCCCAGTAAAACGCACCAAATGCCTAGAATTCCTTAAACGTAAAGAGATCTCCATTGCTCTGATCCAAGAAACACATCTGAAAACAACTGATATTCATAGGTTTCAGAATAGATTTTATAAGTGTGTTGCTCACTCTTCTGCGACAAATAGGACAAAGGGAGTGGCTATTTTATTCAATAGGAAGCTAGGGGTGGAGGTGGAAAATTCAGGCAATGATGACATTGGCAGACTGACTTATGTCTGTGTTACAATTAACAATATGAAAATTTGTCTTGCATCGATATATGGCCCAAACATCCATGATCCAAATTTCTTAAGTACAATCTCTAATACTCTCTTAGACTTTCCAGGTCATCAGCTTATAGTCGGGGGTGACTTTAACCAGGTGTGTGACATAAATTTGGATAAATCTGTAAGTGCAAGTTTAACTCAGGACTCCTCTCGTGAGATTAACACCTTTATTTCTGAGCTTAATATTATTGATCCATGGCGCTTAAGGAACCCTTTAGTTAGGAATTATACCTTTTTCTCGGCCAGACACAAGACATACTCAAGAATTGATTACATATTCATTTCTGCCTCCCTGAATCACTGCATCAATTCTACTGATATCCTTCCTATGGTAATATCAGATCATGCCCCTGTGTTATATAACTTTAAGTTCCTACCGACCCGCAGTAAAGGTACACACAGTTGGTGCTTCAATACAACACTACTCCAGAATACAGATTTTGTTAAAAAACTGAGAAACAATCTTAAAGTATTTTTAGAAATTAACTCAGAGACAGCAGCCTCACCCCAAATACTTTGGGAAACAACAAAATGCTTTATAAGGGGAGAGGCCGTGTCATTTGCCTCCCATTTGAAGGCGACCAGGAGGCGCAGGGTTACGCAATTAGAAGATGAGATACGAACTTTGGAATATGACTTAAAACAGCAGTTCTCTGAACAAAACCATTCAGCTCTCTCGGCCCTGAAATTGGAATTGAATAATTTGCTCAAGGCTAAAGCTGAGTTTATAATTCATCTTACGAGACTTACATATTATGATCAGAGCAAAAGATCAAGCAAGCTTTTAGCTGCTAGGTTAAAACAAAATGAATCCTTTTCCACGATCAGTGCAATCCAAACATCATCTGGACCTGTCACCTATGACCCAGGTGAGATAAATAATACTTTTGCAGAATTTTATTCTCGTCTCTATGCGGCAGACCCTGCTCCTGACTTGGCTGCTCTTAAATTGTATCTGTCAGAACTTAAATTACCATCACTGACTGACAATGATGCAGAATGCCTTGAAACACCACTTACTCTTTTAGAACTTAAAGAGGCTTTGCGCTCGATGCAAAAAGGGAAATCGCCGGGCCTTGACGGGCTGCCTCCAGAGTTGTTTTTGGAACTGTGGGATATCGTTGGGCCATTGCTTTTAAATTCTCTTAACTATGCTCTAGACACTGGTTCCTTCCATCGTGATCAAAATACATCTCTCATATCAATCCTGCTCAAGAAAGATAAACCACCTTTGAGATGCGGCAGTTACAGGCCGATATCACTTATTACAACAGAACTGAAGCTTTTTGCCAAAGTTTTGGTCAGAAGACTGGAGCCATGTGTTGGTAAATTAATTCATTGTGACCAAACAGGTTTTTTAAAGGGGAGACTTGCATCAGACAATATCCGACGCCTTTTCCATATATTACATGCATCAGAATTGGATACACATCCCGCAGCTATATTCAGCTTGGATGCGCTAAAAGCCTTTGATCGAGTGAGCTGGATATACCTGTGGCAGGTTTTGGAGAATTTCGGATTTGGCAAAAAATTTATATCAATGATCAAAACTTTATACACCAACCCTTGTGCAATCGTACAAACAAATAATACTTTGTCCAAAACATTTCCTCTGCAGCGTGGAACTCGGCAAGGCTGCCCACTGTCCCCGCTCCTTTTTGCTTTGTCACTTGAACCGCTAGCCCAGACAATTAGATTAGACCCGCAGATCTCACCCATCAGTATACAAGGTACACAACATAAAATTTCGCTTTATGCGGACGATGTATTACTTTTTTTTACTAACATTTCTAAATCTCTGCCTCAAATACTCAAAGTCTTCACGCAGTTCAGCCTATTTTCTGGTTATAAAATTAATTGGGATAAATCCCTCCTTATTCCTTTAAATACCCCTGCACAACAACTCACATTACCAGTCATTCAACATATTCAATGGCATAACTCCGCATTTACATATCTAGGCATAACTGTAACCAGTTTCTCGAATATAGCACACGCAAATTACAATAGACTTGTTGCTTTTAAAACGGAGATTGCATCGGACATTCAGAGGTGGTCCGATCTCAAGATGTCACTACAAGGCAGAATTGCGATTCTGAAAATGAATATACTCGGCCGACTGAATTTCCTGTTCTCTATGATCCCTATGCCTCCACCACCTGACTACTTTGATGAACTACGGTCCCTGACCACTAAATTTATATGGAATGATAAAAGGGCTCGTATTCGCTTATGCACGCTACAGTATAATTTGAAGGCAGTACCTGACTTCAAATTATACTACTGGTCATTTCAAATAAAGCAACTGACAATTTGGTGCAATGAGAATGTTGTCACACCCTGGCGTCAGATAGAGAAAGAGATGGTAAAACCACATAGGTTGACAGACATATTGTTTTGTGGGCTGAAACCTAGATCTGTGTGTAGAAAGTTTGGGCCAATCATAGGCAACTCCTTGAAAATTTGGTTTGCTGTCCAGAAACATATGGGATGTAACGTAAGGCTCTGTGACCGCTCTCCTGTTTGGTATAACTACAATTTATTACAGCATTCTGGTCTCTATTTTAATGACAGTTGGGCTTCTAGAGGAATTCACATTCTCCAAGATCTGTATGACAGAAATGGTTTGGTTTCACTCCAAGTGCTTAAAGAACGTTATTCTCTCCCTGGGTTCCCTTGGTTTTTGTATTTCCAGTTGAGATCTGCAATTCGTGCCCATGGAGTTCCATGGGATACACCTGTGCCCTCTCATCCGTTGGACACTTGGTTTTCTTCTCGAACACCTCCTACTGGATTAGTGTCCGTCATCTACAATGAACTGCTCTCTAAAGGCGTTAAACCTTTGGGAGTGATCAGTTCTTGGAACCGTGAACTTGAGGGTCAGGGTTATAATCTGGACTGGGACAATATATGGACCAACATTCCCATTTCATCAAAGAATCCAGCACATCAACTTATTCATTACAAGTTTATGCACAAATACTATGCCACGCCGTACAGACGCTTTACAATGAAACTGATAGATGATCCCAACTGTACAAAATGTGATCAGAACATTGTTGGCACATACCTTCATGTTTTTTGGGAGTGTCCCTCAGTGTCTGGCCTTTGGTCCAAGGTGCATAGTTGCCTTGAAAATATTTTAGGATTTCCCATTCCTATGCATCTCCCCCTACTTCTATTCAATGATGACTCCGTTCTTAGTGGCAATACCAGGTTGGCACAGAGGAAAGTTATATTTGCAGGATTGACTGCCGCAAAGAAGACTATAATTCATTCATGGTTTTCTCCGGACATCCCATCGGCAAAGGAATGGCTAAATCATTTTAGAGACATTGCTCTTTTAGAAAGGTCATTGGCTGTCATACATAAAGCGCGAGCATCCACTGTTCAGGCCTGGGACGCTCTTATTAGTTCTCTCTCTGACATAACATTGCTTACTCATATATAAGGTGTTACTGTGAATTATGTTGTCTGATTGAAAGATTCTCTATCATCTAATGCATCGAGTTCCCACTGATGGGTCTGCAACCGTTCCCCCCCCCCCCCCCTTTTTTTTTTTTTGTCTCCTTAAACGTCCTTAGTGGCAAGGCAATGGCTTTATGTTTGTAATATGATGTTAAATTGTTCAATAAAAAGTTTGTCACAAAAAAATTAAAATGGTCCTCGTCAGCACTCATGTGACTGAATTCTGTTGAAGTTGGAGGTTAGAGATACTTTTGTTGGGGAGACCAGAGAGCAGGGCATTACAATAATCTAAACAACAAGAGATAAAAGCATGGACCTAAAACTGACCCCTGGGGAACCCCACACTTGATCCCATGGGTTCCTGAGGAACATGTATCCATACTCACAAAGAAGTGTTGATCTGTCAGGTAAGAGACGTCCTAAAACCAGACTGATGCCTCTCTATCATTTACTAGGTGGCTGTAGGTTTTGAGTTGTTGATGTAAAATGTCGTAGTGGACTGTTAGTTTTGATTTTCTCCATCTCCTTTCAGCACTCCACGGGGGTGTAGGTTTTATCTTAATTGTCTTTGTTAAAAGAGGAGCCACTGAGTCCAGCGTTGATTTCAGCTTGTTGTTAAAACTGTCAACAATAAAATCTAGAGTTGTCACGATACCAAAATGAGTAACCACGATACTATACCAGACAAAGTATCACGGTTCCGGGTATTATCATGATACTACGGCCTTTTTATTATTATTATTATTTTTAAGAACTGCAATGTATTTGTACAAGTTATAAATACTTATTAATTACTTATAATGTTGAGCTAAATTCGTGGTGCCACTGACGACGCCGCGGCAGACTCACCGCTCGGCTCTGTGCTTCTGTCGTGGTGAGTGTGTTGTCTCGTGTTTGTGGCTGTAAGCCGTGAGCGTCTGGGCGAGACAGAACTTTACCTTGTTGTTTGTTTTGAAGCGAATTTCTATTGAAGCGGAGCTGTCTTCATGGAGTTCGTTCTTGCCGGCAGAAACACACGAACAGCCAAGCAGCTAACAGACGGGCGGACCCAGCCTATCATATCCCCGGACTTCACCAGTAACAGGCAAACAGCCAATCATTCAGCAGCTGTGTAGTTCGGTTGCAGTAGTCGCCATGTGGGTTTGTTTACAAGGGAGTAGCATGCATTGAGAAGCCGGGAGGAGAGTAGAGGCGGCCGCTATGTAGCGGAAACTGGCACCGGTGCTATAGTAATCCACGGTAGTACAGTCGTGTAAAATTTCTAGTATAGTAGGAACCGTTACGATTTGGCACCGCGGGGTACCGTGGGTATCGTGGGTATCGTGCAACTTTAATAAAATCACAAGGTGCTGGTAAAATCTCTGCAGGAGTGCTCTGTAAAATCTCCACTTCAGAAGTTAGGTAGCGTTTCCTCAGCGTTCTCACCGGGGCCTCCTGCTGGTTAAAACTGGTGATGTTAAATACACAGTAGTGGTCGGACACAGCCAAGTCCACAACAGAGGACACACCCACAGACAGGCCATAGGTCATGACCAGGTCCAGGGTGTCCCCCCCCCCCCTGCTGTGGGTCGGCTGTGTGACATGTTGTTTAAAATCCAAACAGTTGAAGAGGTTTATAAATTCTCTGGACACTGGGTCTGAGGTGTTGTCTACGTGTAGATTATAATCACCAGTTATTAAAATCCTGTTGTAGGTTGTGTGAATGATTGATAAGAATTCAGAGAGTTCACTGATAGAAGAGGTGGAGTACTGGGGGGGTCTGTAGACCGTTACGCAGAGAGTAGGAGGGCTGCTAAAAACAAAGACATGATGCTCAAATGATGAGTAGCTGTTAAAAGGAACTTCATTTGAGGACATTGTGGTTCTTGTTATGGATGCAGTTCCTCCCCCTTTTTCTAATGTCTAAAAACATTGCTGGGTTTCAACTGTCTGTGTGTTTTGATGGCGTGAATGTCCTGAGGTTCTGGTGGCAGAGAGAGGCCTACTGATGGAGAGGTGTATATGGTGGGGGTGTAACGTGTAGTGGGGGAGGGTGGGGGTGAGTGAGGGGCAGAGACTCTGTGTGCACATGTTTTAACAGTGAGTCAGGAGGTGGCTGAGGTGCAGGACCGGACAGTCAGGTTGATGTTAACTGATAAAAGCTGTGAACACTCCTGATTTGGGTGGAGGCCGCAATAGCCCCTCCACCGTTCGGTGCATGCAGTCATACGGCGAATACGTCTGAATGAGTAGCCTACCAAATAAAAGACAGTCAAGTCCTCACTTCAATCCAGGTGGCGGTAACGAGCCGAAAATCTGCCAGCTAACGTCATTAACCTACAGAAGAACAAAAACAGCCGAAGAAGAAAAGTCATTGAGAGTGTGGAGCATAGATGTACTAAGAGAAGTGTGGAGCTTCATTTAAATCACCAGTGTGGGAACACTTTGTTTTCCTGGTGCAACATAACGGTGATGGCAGCGAGTGGTGGACCGGACAAAGACTGTCTGCCGACGATGTTTGGCCCACGCATGTCCATATGACATGTGACTGTTGTTGGAAGACACACTTGAACATGTCAACTTGTCCTTTAACATTTGAATGACACAAACCTCCTGAGACACCAAATCCAGGAAGAAGAAGGTCCTGGAATCAAAGAACTAATCAACAGTTTGTAGTCCAACATGTGTGAGGAGGAGATATTGATCCTGTAATGAGGTCAGCAGCATCTTATTGATCTGTTTTGACATGAATAGTTGTCTGAATGTTGTGCTGACGTTTGGATGATGTCTGTAGAAGGCTGACATGATGAAGATCCACAAGGACAATAACACACAAGGACAAAGTCACTCTACTCATTTTAGAGAACAGCTGATTGATGAGGACACATTTCAGACCTCAACACATCTGATTGATCATCAATCATTTCATCTTTTATTCTTTATTCAGATTGGAGAGCTGCAGTTTGTCAGAGATCAGCTGTGATTCTCTGGTCTCAGCTCTGAAGTCCAACCCCTCCCATCTGAAACATCTGAACCTGAATAACAACAACCTGGAGGATCCAGATGTGAAGCAGCTTCTTGATCTTGTGAAGAGTCCAGACTATAAACTGGAGACTCTGAGGTGAGTAGAGGGTTCCAGTCAGTCCATGCTGCTTTCATCAATATTGTCCTAAACACAGTTAGTATCAAAGATCCAGTGTTTCCTGTAAACCTGCAGCTTCTCAGTGAAGCTGTGAGAGGAGAATGGAGACAGGCTTCAGGATTGGACAGAAAGACAGAGAGAGAGACAACAGTCAGCCAATCAGATGAGCCAGAAGCTTGTTGTGATCATGTGTTTGAGTTGATGTGAAGACGACTGTTGTTGTTGTGTTGATGTGTCCAGGAAATAAAGCTGGATTCCAGCTGACAGCCTTCCAAGATGTATAGAGACAGTGGTGGTCATTCATCAGATCTGATCAACAACTGATCACAGCTCTGAGATCAGTCTGACTGAAGCCTGCACATCACAGAACCAGCATTACATTTAGTAACCATGAGCAGAGTCATCACATGTGTCATTAGTTTGATCAGATCTCTTCAATGACAGCCTCCATGTTTATTAGTCAGCTGATCTTTGTTTAAATGGAGCAGCAGTAAATCCATCACTAAAGTGTTGGTGCAGTAATGAAGCGTTCAGGACTCTCAGCAGTTTATTAGTCAAATCTGCAGAGGAAACAGACTTGATGCTAAAAGTCTCTGCAGGTCTGTGTGTGTTCACTCCAACACGTTAACATGAAGCTGAAAGGAAGCTGGCTGAGCTCCACAGCTGCTCCACTGCTGCTCTGAACAGGACTGAAGTCCCTGCTGCTCTTTCTACTGGATGTGATGATGAAGGGAGACTCTGGAAACACTCCTTCACCTCCTCTCTTCTTTCTCCTCCTCTCTACAGGTGGAAGGACTCACGATGGTAAACAGGACGGTGTGTGTGTTGTGAGAGGATGAGCTGTGTCCTGATGATCCAGAGGTTGAAGCAGACTGACCGGACCATGTTACTGGGAGGTGGAGAGGAGAGCTTCATCCACATGGTCTCCATTTAAGACCATCAACAGAGCTGCACTTCAACTCTTCACAGAGCTCCAACAAATCAAGTCCAGTCCCTCATGAATGATTCAGACACATGTCAACCTGCCAGCATCAACAGTCCTTCCTGTTGTTGTCTAGATGTTTGTTCCATGTCTTCTCTTGTCTCTGTAGAAACAGTAGATTCCAGATGTTTTTACTCCTGTTTCATCCACATATTTATTGTGTTGGAGCGAGCAGCAGCTGCTTTATCTGTCATTGGTTATTGGTTGGTGAGTGTTTCCTGTTGACTTATCTCCTACTTCACATTCTTTACAGTGTACTCTCCTAGTTTTTAAGTTGTATATAAATGATGTAATAAAGTGCATCTGGCATGACTTTTTTTTTACAGTGTTCTTTTTTGTGAGACTACTTGTTATTTATTAGTGTTTTTGCTGGTTGTAGTTTTTTAACATCATATCATGAGGACTGGTAGTCATTTCTTACAGTGCATCTACTCATTTGTACACGGTATCTCCAAATAGTCATTTTTATCAGTGTATCTCCTGACAGTGATTATTTTACAGTGTATCTCATCATGCCAGTTTTTTTTGGATTCCCTCTCCTAGTGGTAATTTTCTATGGCATATCTCCTGGTTATATTCTTATACTGTCTGTCTCCAGTGGTCAGTTGTTTTCCAGCATATCTTCTGGTGGGCATTTTTACCAGTACCCCATTATTGTATTTTTTTACAGTGGACGTGGACCTACCAGACGCGGCTGGTAGGCAAAATGTAGGGGGTCTAAAAAAGATTTCATCTTTTTTTTTATTTTTTTTATTTATTTATTTATTTTACAGTGTACACCCTTGAAGTCAAGTTTTTACAACACATTTTCTGGTAGTCATATTTTACAGTGTATTGTGGTAGTCATTTTTTTACAACATATCTACTTTTAGTTTTTACAGCATATCTCCTAGTGTTATTTTTTACAGTGCATCACCTGGTTGTAATTTTTGTTACAGTGTATATCCTGGTGGACATTTTGTACAGTGTTCCTCCTTGTGGTCATTTTTTTATAGCGTATCTCCAGGTTGTTTTCTTATACTGTCTGTCTCCATTTAGTCATTTTTAGGAGTGTATCTCCAAGTAATCACTTGTTTTAAAGCATATCTCCTGGTGTTATTTTTTACAGTGTATCACCTGGTTGTAGTTTAAGCATATCTGCTGTTACTCATGTGCTGTTTAGCTGCAGTTCCTCTGCGTGGCCACCAGAGGGCAGTGAACACTCATCAGTCAGTCTATCAGTGTAATAATATGTGTTCATTATCAGCCTGATGAACATTAGAGCTAAAATACTGCAGTCAATGAATATCAGTATTATGGGATGTGGACAGTTGTAGTTAGTGACAGTGACCACTGGAGGGCAGTGATCATCATAGTTTCTCTGTGTTTGCGTCATTAAACTGACTTCATGCAGTTCATCGTTTCATCACCAGAGGGAGACACATCTGCACCACTGTAAAAAAAAAATGACAATAAGGAGATACACTGTAAAATATGACAAAAAAGATAAAAGTAAAGATACCCCCCCAAAAAAACTGAAGAAAAACATTAATTACAACATACACTGTAAAAACCAGATGATGACCAGTAAACACATCAAGAGGATACACTGTAAAAAATAACAATGCAGATGAAGCTCAATAAAAATCTGTGAATCAGAGAATGTATTAAAATAAATAATTAATGCTACCGTCTCAATAACCAGAGTGACCCAAGACATACGCTGTAAAAGATCTGTGATAACAACTACCAGCTACACTATAAAAAATGATTATAGTGAGGACGTCTTTAGATAACTGAGCCACAAAGAAACAGATGGATGAGGTTTAATCACTTCACTTCAGGATCATGATGGATCTGTTCATCACATGGAGACTCTGAGTAAATATGAATAAATATGAGGATGAACCCTGACTGATAACCAGACCTCATCATCATCATCTCCTTCATCTTGGGTCACTGCAGGTCACTGATTCATCTCTGGTGTCACAGTTCATCACATATTATTATAGATGTGTTTCTGCTCTGAGTATACTGGTTCACTCTCTGTCCTTCTTCATCATCATCATCATGTTCATCACCATCATCTTCTTCTTCTTCTGTTCTAATAAGCGTAGAACCAGCTCCTCCTTCATGTGTTCATCAGTCTGACTCATTCATTCAGCAGCTCATCTTCAGTGAATGACTGAATGAATGAATGTCAGCTGATCGCAGTGTGTACGTGGGGGACCCTGACTACGTCAGAGGAGGTGTGGGGGCGTGGTCAGCCCGTGACGTCGCAGGCAGCAGCGTCGTGTCCTTTTAAAGCCGCGGACAGACCGACTGAGACTCAGACTCAGACTGACGGACAGAAGCTTTAATACCCGCAGCGGCTCCGGGACACCTGACAGCTCCACACCGGGACTCGGTCACCTCCTCACGGACGTCTCTCTCCCGTCGCCCCGCTCCTCGGATGGAGGCGCAGTCATTCCTCCACAGCCCGCAGCGCTCACCGGCCGCCCGCCGCAGGGACTGAAGCTCCGCTCCGGCTCCTCAGGAGGAACCATCGGGACTCCTCCGTCCTCCGCGTCCTCTCCGTCCTCTCTGTCTTCCAGCAGGCCGCCGTCTCCTCCGTGACTCTCTGTTCCCATGCGATTCTTCAGACTCACATTCAAGTGTTTCGTGGATTGTTTTTGAAGGTCGCTGTCCGGTTGTCGGTGTAATTCCTTTTCTTTTTATTTTCACCTTTTATTTGAAATCATTTTGTCCCGTGACTCGAGGAGAAAAGTATGTCCCCTGATTATTACTAGAACTCTTTACTTAATCTGAAATAAAATCTGAATTCATTCCTGTGGAAAGAACTGGATTAATCCACCCTGCAGAACCGAACCTGGTTCTGGACTCAGTCACACTTTAAATTAAAGGAACCTGAGCCTGACTGGTTCCTGGTTCCTGGGCTGAAACTGGACTAAAGTCTGAGGGTCTAAAGGGAACTGAACACAGCTGACTGCTTCTGACTGGTCCCCAGTTCTGACTAGTTCCTGGTTCTGACTGGTTCCTGGTTCTGACTAGTTCTGACTGGTTCCAGGTTCTGACTAGTTCTGACTGGTTCTGACTGTTTCCTGGTTCTGACTAGTTCTGACTGGTTCTGACTGGTTCCTGGTTCTGACTGGTTCTGATTGGTTCCTGGTTCTGACTAGTTCCTGGTTCTGACTGTTTCCTGGTTCTGACTAGTTCTGACTGTTTCCTGGTTCTGACTAGTTCTGACTGGTTCCTGGTTCTGACTAGTTCCTGGTTCTGACTGTTTCCTGGTTCTGACTAGTTCTGACTGGTTCTGACTGGTTCTGTGAGAAAGACTGAAGACAAACTGCAGAGACAAGACTAAAACTTTCAGGGCTTAAAGGTGGAACATTTGGTTCCTGGTTCTTGACTGGTTCCTGGTTCTTGACTGGTTCCAGGCTCTAATGGAGAAGCAGGCTCTGCCGGCCTCCTCCTGCTCCGTGGTTCTCCTGGAGGAGACCAAGAGGACCCCCCACCCCCTGACGAATGGCGGCAGTTACCCCCCAACGGCCTCTAATGGCAACCTCGTCCCACTGACGGCGTTGTCGGGGTCTGGTGGTGTCATGGTGGGCGGAGCTTGTGCCGGACCGGACAAGAAAGGGGTCATGGTCGCGGGGACGGGGCCAGGGCCAGGGCCAGGGCCAGGATATCCTGAGCGGGAGACCTGGACCCGGCAGATGGACTTCATCATGTCCTGCGTGGGCTTCGCCGTAGGACTTGGAAACGTGTGGAGGTTCCCGTACCTGTGCTACAAGAACGGAGGAGGTGAGGCTGAACACACCTGGGATGGGGGCGGGACAGAGGGACTGGGGCGGGACAGAGGGACTGGGGGTGGGACAGAGGGACTAGGGGCGGGACAGAGGGACTGGGGCAGGACAGAGGGACCAGTCTGGTCCGGTCTGGGTCAGATGGATCAGATAAAATCAGTGTGTGTTAGTACCTAGTGTGGCAGACTGGGGAGTGGGTGGAGCTTGTTTGAACGGGGTGTGGCTTGTCGGTGGGTGGAGCTTTGTCTCCTGTAGCTCTGTCTCTTGTAACTCTGTCTCTTGTAGCTTTGTCTCCTGTAGCTCTGTCTCTTGTAACTTTGTCTCCTGTAGCTCTGTCTCTTGTAACTCTGTTGCCTGTAGCTCTGTCACTTGTTGAGGACTCTGTCTCCGGTAGCTCTGTCTCTTGTAGCTCTGTCTCTTGTAACTCTGTCTCCTGTAGCTCTGTCTCCTGTAGCTCTGTCTCCTGTAGCTCTGTCTCCTGTAGTTCTGTCTCCTGTAGCTCTGTCTCCTGTAGTTCTGTCTCCTGTAGCTCTGTCTCCTGTAGTTCTGTTTCCTGTAGCTTTGTCTCTTGTAGTTATGTATCCTGTAGCTCTGTCTCCTGTAACTCTGTCTCCTGTAGCTTTGTCTCTTGTAGTTATGTATCCTGTAGCTCTGTCTCCTGTAACTCTGTCTCCTGTAGCTTTGTCTCTTGTAGTTATGTATCCTGTAGCTCTGTCTCCTGTAACTCTGTCTCCTGTAACTCTGTCTCTTGTAGCTCTGTTCCCTGTAACTCTGTCTCTTGTAGCTCTGTTCCCTGTAACTCTGTCTCCTGTAACTCTGTCTCTCGTAGTTCTATCTCTTGTAGCTCTGTCTCCTGTAGTTCTGTCTCTTGTAGTTCTGTCTCTTGTAGCTCTGTTCCCTGTAACTCTGTCTCCTGTAACTCTGTCTCCTGTAGCTTTGTCTCTTGTAGTTATGTATCCTGTAACTCTGTAGCACCTGTAGCTCTGTCTGCTGTAGCTCTGTCTCCTGTAGTTCTGTCTCTTGTAGCTCTGTTGTCTCCTGTAGTTCTGTCTCTCGTAGTTCTGTCTCTTGTAGCTCTGTCTCCTGTAGTTCTGTCTCTTGTAGTTCTGTCTCTTGTAACTCTGTCTCCTGTAGCTCTGTCTCCTGTAGTTCCGTCTCTTGTAACTCTGTCTCCTGTAGTTCTCTTTCCTGTAGCTTTGTCTCTTGTAGTTATGTATCCTGTAGCTCTGTCTCCTGTAACTCTGTCTCCTGTAGCTTTGTCTCTTGTAGCTCTGTCTCCTGTAACTCTGTCTCCTGTAACTCTGTCTCCTGTAACTCTGTCTCTTGTAGTTATGTATCCTGTAACTCTGTCTCCTGTAGCTCTGTCTCTTGTAGCTCTGTCTCTTGTAGCTCTGTCTCTTGTAGCTCTGTGCTTGTGACTCTGTCTCCTGTAACTCTGTCTCCTGTAACTCTGTCTCTTGTAGTTATGTATCCTGTAACTCTGTCTCCTGTAGCTCTGTCTCTTGTAGCTCTGTCTCTTGTAGCTCTGTCTCTTGTAGCTCTGTCTCCTGTAGCTCTGTCTCTTGTAGCGCTGTCTCCTGTAGCTCTGTCTCTTGTAGCTTTGTCTCCTGTAGTTCTGTCTCTTGTAACTCTGTCTCCTGTAGCTCTGTCTCCTGTAGCTCTGTCTCCTGTAGTTCTGTCTCCTGTAGCTCTGTCTCCTGTAGCTCTCTCTCCTGTAGCTCTGTCTCCTGTAGTTCTCTTTCCTGTAGCTTTGTCTCTTGTAGTTATGTATCCTGTAGCTCTGTCTCCTGTAACTCTGTCTCCTGTAGTTCTGTCTCTTGTAGCTCTGTTGTCTCCTGTAGCTCTGTCTCCTGTAGTTCTGTCTCTTGTAGCTCTGTCTCTTGTAGCTCTGTCTCTTGTAGCTCTGTCTCCTGTAGCTCTGTCTCTTGTAGCGCTGTCTCCTGTAGCTCTGTCTCTTGTAGCTCTGTCTCCTATAGCTCCGTCTCTTGTGACTCTGTCTCCTGTATTTGTTTGTTTGTTTGTTTGATTTATTGGAATAAAGACATATCCAAGGGATAGATCATGACAAAGTGCAAGCACTTATTTCCGTCATGGTCCCTAATGTTACAAGACAGGACATATATCCACATAAAACAAAACAATTAAACATCATAAAAATAGACTATGAGAGGCTAAACAAATAACCCTAACCCTACCATTCTGTATTAAAGTGCAAAGTGCATACAAAGACAACACCAACAGACAACAACTCACATGGAGGAAGACATGTTAGTGTCACTATAGATTTAAATTGTCCATGAGCCAGGATTTTACCTTTTTCCTGAAACAATGATAATTATCTCTGTAGCTCTGTCTCCTGTAGCTCTGTCTCTTGTGACTCTGTCTCCTGTAGCTCTGTCTCCTGTAAGTCTGTCTCCTGTAACTCTGTCTCCTGTAGCTCTGTCTCTTGTAGTTCTGTCTCTTGTAGCTCTGTCCCCTGTAGCTCTGTCTCCTGTAACTCTGTCTCCTGTAACTCTGTCTCCTGAAGCTCTGTCTCTTGTGACTCTGTCTCCTGTAGCTCTGTCTCTTGTGACTCTGTCTCCTGTAGCTCTGTCTCCTGTAGCTCTGTCTCCTGTAGCTCTGTCTCTTGTAGCTCTGTCTCTTGTAGCTGTGTCTCTTGTGACTCTGTCTCTTGTAGCTCTGTCTCCTGTAGCTCTGTCTCCTGTAGCTCTGTTGTCTCCTGTAGCTCTGTTGTCTCCTGTAGCTCTGTCTCCTGTAGCTCTGTTGTCTCTTGTAGCTCTGTCTCTTGTAGCTCTGTCTCTTGTAGCTCTGTCTCTTGTAGCTCTGTGCTTGTGACTCTGTCTCTTGTAGCTCTGTCTCCTGTAGCTCTGTCTCCTGTAGCTCTGTCTCTTGTAGCTCTGTCTCCTGTAGCTCTGTCTCTTGTAGCTCTGTTGTCTCCTGTAGCTCTGTTGTCTCTTGTAGCTCTGTCTCTTTTGAGGACAGTTAATCAGGTTTGTGTCTTTTTTGTGTCTTTGTGTCTTTAGCCGACAGACACAGTGTCTCAGTGTCTCAGTGTCTCAGTGTTTGTCTTCTTTATCTGTTTTTAAGTCATGTTGACTTTATTCACCTCCTCGTTTCCATATCTAGAGCCGTCAGCGATGTTCTGTCTTTTCATCCTTTCATCCAGCTCCACCTGTTTACTTCCTCCTCTCTCTACTTTTATCACTTACCTGTTATAGTTTCTTTAGAAAGACGTCCCTCGTCCTGCGTCCAATTAAAAACAAGAGCAGAGTCAAAGGTCAAAGACTTTTACAGTTTTAGTTGATCATTATTCTCAGTCACACGACGTCTGACACGTTAAAACTAGTTCATGCATCTAAATAGTGTTTCTGTTATTTAGCCCAGCACACTGACTGCTGTGTCAAAACATTAGGAACACATTCATTGAAATCACAGGTGAGTCAACATCTCTCTGAGTTATTAGAAACTAAAGCTGAACACCAGAGCCTTCATGGTGTACCTAATGAAGTGGCCAGGGGTCAAGGTCAGTTGAGCTCGTTGGTTTGAGACAAACAGTCTGAAGCAGATTAGAAACAGTTTCATGTTATCAGACAAACATGATTCATTCAGGAGCAACTCTGCTATCTTCCCATGATGCACTCTGCTCACTGTTAGTCAGCCACCATCTTGTTTGAGTCATGTTCATACAGAGTGTGGCCAGTACATTAGGTACACTGTATGTATGTTCAGTCTGTGGAGGAGGAGGAGGAGGAGGAGGAGAGGAGGAGGAGCAGGAGGAGAGGAGGGGGGAGGAGGAGGAGGAGGTTGTTCTTCTTCTTCTGTCTAAACTGAACTTTAAAGGAGACAAACTGCTGAGAGAAAGAAAAGACATTTGTCCACCTGAAAAGGTCTCGTTCACGCAGAGACAGAGGAGACAGAAAGGTCTGGATATTCTCAGAGAGGAGGAGGAGGAGGAGGAGGAGGAGGAGGTCAGACATAAATCAGGAGAAAGGTTCAGTTCTCACGTTCCAGCCTGGAGTCATGTGACTGAGGAGGTTACCTGGTTCACACCTGATTCATCAAACTCTCTAAGAACAAATAATGAACTTCCTCCCTCTCGTCCTCCCTCTCGTCGTCCTCTCGTCCTGTCTCTCGTCCTGCCTCTGTCCTCTCCTAGAGTCTCAGGTTTATTGTCCTACAGTGATTGTGTCCTTGCCTGAAGAGCAGGAGGAACTGATTGGACAACGTCTTGTCCTCTGTTGTGTCTCAGTGAGGACACGTTGTCCTCTTGTGTCTTTGTTTCTGGAGACATTTAAAGGAGGAGGAGTTATCAGGGTCCTTCAGACTCCTGGAGCTTTGACCTGATGGGATGTGGTCTGGTGTCTCTGCTGCTCATCTCCATGGTAACAAACACTTGATGAGGTCAGAGGTCAGGCATGGATGAAGTGTGTGCTGATTGGCTGCCAAGAGTGACATCATCATCTGTCGCCCCACGTGGGCCAGAGATTAAAGATCCTGTAATCTGATAATCTGATGGAGGCACACGCCACAGCTCCTTCTCTTCTCCTCCTCCTCCTCCTCCTCCTCTTCCTCCTGCTGCTCCTCCTCCTCCTCCCTTTATATATGATGTGAGAGGGAGCAGAGGAGCTGGAGGTTGTTTTGTGTGGAGGCGTCTCCTGTCCTGTCCTGTGTGTGTGAGCTGATACCGTCCCGTGTGATGTGGGCTCATAACGGGGACGATAACGAGTCTCTGACCTCTGTGGCCCAGGATGCTACGTTAGCTTAGCGCTTGTCAGGAGGTGGTTTGTGGCAGAGACACCTGATGAGAGCACCGTGGTCGTCATGGTAACCGCCATACAGCGTGCAGGCCGTGTGACAACGCTGCTGATTGGTTAGAACGTGATGCTGACAGGAGAATCAGCTGTTCACTGAATGTGTGGGCGGGGCTTAATGTGGTGATGGACAGAAAAATAACAGTAGTCATACGTGTCATGTGATGAATTTAAAGGTCTGTGATTGGTTGGAGGACTGTCCAGGTGATGTAGAGGACGTATTTAATGTCCCAGTCCGTCTAACTAAGAGCTGAGAGACAAACGTCTGTGTCTCAATAACTGATGTTAGTTGTTTATTACAGTTGGTCTGTTCCATCTGACTGTGATGAGGCCGTAGTAACTCTGTAATCCCATCAACACTGAGTTAGTGACGAGCTAACAGCATTACACCACTTAGCCCTGAGTGTGTGTGTGTGTGTGTGTGTGTGTGTGTGTGTGTGTGTGTGCAGGGGATTTTCATTGAGCTGCTGTCATGGCTGCCCCTCCCCCTCCATCTCTCTGTAGTCATGACTCACCAGCAGCACGTCTGTTTTCATGCTAGGCTACGCTAAGCTAACACATCAGAACAGTGTGTGTGTGTGTGTGTGTTAGCAGCATGCTAATGCTAACTCATGTCTCATCACCAGCCTGTGTGTCAGAGACATGTGGTTGGAGGAGACAGTCTCATGGAAAACAATAATAATAATAATAAAATAAAATGCATTGGTCTGTTGGTCTGAGCTCCATCTGTCACTCAGTTCAGTTTTATTTATGTAGCGTCAATAACAACCGGAGCAGCCTGAAGGTGACGGTGGCAGGAAGAAACCTTGAACAGAACCAGAACCAGAACCAGCTCATATAGAGGAACCAGTCTGTCTAAGGCCGGCCGGGTAGAGACAGAAAGGAGAGGGAGGAGAGGATGAGATAAACATCCATCTGTCATAGATACATATATCTGAGTAAAGCGTAGAATCTGATGATGATAATGTAAAAACCTCTTTGAGCAGTTTAGTTGGGATTGGATCTAGAAGACAGGTTGATGGTTTAGATGCTGTAATTGTTGAAGAGAGCTCAAGAAGATCTACTGGGGAGAAGGATTCCAGATATTGATTAGGTCTTCCAGAAGTTTCTAATGTCACTGTACTTCCATCTTTGACAGCTGTTGGAAGGATGCCTTGAATATTTTCTCTAATGCCGACAATTTTCTTAGTAAAGAAGCTGATGAAGTCATTACTACTGAGGGCTAAAGGAATAGATGGCTCAACAG
>NW_028181678.1:0-72500 GCF_963514085.1 Chelon labrosus | reverse complement strand
GGTCACATTCTTCAGCGTTAACTGTTAACAGCTGTGTTAATTAATGTCAAGGTGTGTTCAACTGGGTTTATGACCTTTAACCTCTGTCCTCATCTACTCTGATCCATGGTTGTACATGTCTCTAGTGGGTCTCTAGAGGACGTCCCAGGCCCTGGTTGCCTAGGTAACCCTAATATAAAGGTGTCCAGTGTGTGGGCGGAGCTATCATCATGGTGGATCTGGTGGTAGGAACCAAAATGGTGGACAGTGTTTCCTTCAGGTCAATGTTTGGGTCACATGGCAATCAACGGCATGAGTCGCTCCTATTGGTTGATTTTAGTTCAACTTGGCCCCGCCCACTTCAACATTCATGGTGCATCCATCGTCTAGAGTTCAGAGTAAAACTCTTTTAAATGTCGTTGTAGTGGTGAAAGATAAATGAGCTCAGAACAACAACGTGAAACATTTCAGAGATAAAAGCTGAAAACAACCTTTGACTGTATTCAAGCAGACCTCAGCCTCTGATGATGAATAAGAAGAGTTTAACACCTGCTGACCTTTGAACTCTGAATGAGCTCATGGTGCTAACATGTCGTCTCCTCCGCAGGTCTCGGCTACGCCTCCATGGTGATCGTGTTTTTCTGTAACACCTATTACATCATGGTGCTGGCCTGGGGCTTCTACTACCTGATCAAGTCCTTTAGCTCCACCCTCCCGTGGTCGTCCTGTGACAACGAATGGAACACGCCCAGCTGCATCGAGATCTTCCACCACCAGGACTGCAAGAACGCCAGCATGGCCAACGCCACCGTCAGCGGCAGCAACTTGACCTGCTCAGAGCTGGCCGACGCTCGGTCGCCCATCATCGAGTTCTGGGAGTGAGTCCTGCGGGTTCTGGTCTTTAAGGGGGTTTGTTGGATCAGTCGGACTCAGTCCTCATGTCCAGTTAGAAGATAATCCTGTCACACAACAATAGTACAATAATAATCATCACACACGTAGAGCTATAGAAACACAACAAGATAATTAATCTGAACATACAAACAGAACAACCTGTTGATGGTTTAACGCTGACAGCATTCAGAAGAACTCGTCACTAGATTTATTTATCTCCATCAAAACGTACAACACACTTATTTATTTCAACCAACAGAACCATAGACTGTAGAACCAAGATGGCTGCCGCGTCTCCTCCTCCTCCTGTTGGTCAAACTGAGTCTAGAACTGGATCCAGGTTCTGGATGATCCGTCCAGCTTTCCTCTAGAAGGTTAACTCTGCTCTCTCCTCTACCTCCACCAGCTACTAATAACATTTAAATCCAGCTCCATCATAGATTCTTTTAAAAAAGAAGGACCTGGCCTCCAGAAGGCCGTGGATAGTTTCCTCAAAGCTTCATATGTGACCAGATTCAGACGATCCAGGTCCGAGAGTCTGAGAGTCTGGGTCTGGACTAACCTACACCTTGAGCTGGAATCCTTGATAAAAATCTAAATCATGAAACTTAAATTCATGTCCTCCAGATCTCGGCTAAAACAGAATTACAAACTAAAACTATAACCAACAAGTGTGGAGCTGTTTACACAGAAGAGCTGCAGCTTCTATGAACTTTATTAACAGAATTAAACGACGTTAGGGGTCAGTGTTTGAAAGTATTTCTCTCTGACTTCCTCTGAACGGCCACTAGTCTTTTATCTTTGCCTCCATGGCAGTGTTGTCATGGCAGCAAATTGAAACAAGGAGCAGTTAACGAGGTGAAAATGTTCAGAGTCAGTCAGCCATCGTCTTCTAATGAAAGACAAATCCTGATGATGTGACAGTTTTATTATAATTATTTATTATTTAAATGTGTCAAAGATTTAACTTTAACAAACTGATATTAAATCAGTGTGAAGCTCATCATTGTAAAATTAACTGATTATTTAATGAACGTTTGATTGTTTTCTCTTTTCCTCCTCTCAGATGTTTTATTAGATAAAGTTAGCATTGCTAGCATCGTTAGCATCGTTACCTCTTGTCATGTAGATTTGACAGGAAGTGTTTTCTCCTGCCTGGTTCATCTAGCTGACCAATCAGCTTTAGACTGAGGTTAGGACCTCCCACCTCATTGACATAAACATTTATGAAAAGATAAAGACGTTGTGTCTTCATCTCGTGTCCTCCATCAAGCTGAATATCCGTCCTTAGAGCTGTCTCCTCTCTGACTGACGCTGCCGTCGTCTCTCTGCAGGAACAAGGTGCTGAACATCTCGTCTGGTCTGGAGGAAACTGGACAGATGAACTGGGAGCTCATGTTGTGTCTGATGGCCGTCTGGGTTCTGGTTTACTTCTGCGTCTGGAAGGGAGTCAAATCCACGGGGAAGGTAAAACACTGACAGCTTTCAGGTTCTCTGATGGTCCGTGCTCAACGTCACTATTAGTTATCACAGTTCAACAGGTCATAGCTAAAGCTGATTTATCTGTTCCTAATGGACCTTAACCTGAGGACGTACGCTCTGCAGGGTAAAAGTATTTATTACAACAAAACGTCAGATTCTTCTTTCCAGAGACATTTAGTTTGTGTGTATTTGTGTCTCAGGACAAATCAACAGTGTTCACAACACTCTGAGTAACAGCAGAAAACAAATATAAACCAGTCTGAACCAGTCTAGACTAAATATAAACCATTCTAATCCAGTCTAGACTAAATATAAACCATTCTAATCCAGTCTAGACTAAATATAAACCATTTTAATCCAGTCTAGACTAAATATAAACCATTCTAATCCAGTCTAGACTAAATATAAACCATTTTAATCCAGTCTAGACTAAATATAAACCATTCTAATCCAGTCTAGACTAAATATAAACCATTTTAATCCAGTCTAGACTAAATATAAACCAGTCTAATCCAGTTTAGTCTCTACAGGTGTAGCACTGCCCTCTACAAGATAAAAGTGTTTACTCCCACCACACTTCAGACTCAGCTTCCAGACCAAGGTCAGACTAATAGAACATGTTCACACGTTGACCCTGATAGCTGATAGTCCTGTTATTGACTCAGTGCAGTTGTTTATATAAACTGCTGGAGGTCAGAGGTCACCTGACAGCTGATTGGGGATCATTCTCCTGATGGTGGATTCATCAACATCAGTCAATAGGAGACTGTTATGGACTCTGATCTGACCTTGAAGTTAACTTGAATCCTAGAGGTGCACCTCTATGATATGTAATATTGGCTCATTTTTAGTCTAATAAAAGTCTCTTTGTTGACTTTCAGGACTTTTAAACAGCATTAATATTTAAACAAAGAAAGGCAACAGAACAAAAACACATCTGGTGCTAAACTCAGTTAAAGTTTCTGTGTTTGTCTGTGTCGTCAAAATGAAACTAGAACCAGGAAATAAAAGAAAAGAGAATATAAATAAACATGTAAAGGATCTAATCCTCCATGGATCAACAGATCTTTTTATTCCCTGACTTTTCTCTTCAGACCTTTATTTAGTCCCTAACGTCAGAATGAACCTCTCTCAGAGCAGAATAAAACTGTCTGTGTTTAGTTTTTCATTCAAAGCTCATCATGAGACTCAGGTCGATGTCTTTCTGCCAGGACGTCCAGAAAGTGTTGGACTGTTCCTTTAACCGTCCAACCTTCAGATGACAGCTGTGATTCACTGTGAGTGCATTTCATTGGCTCATGATTCCTACACACTGCTGTCACATGGCCGGCTGAGTGTTGCTATGACAACCCTGGAGGTGGGGGTGGAGGAGGCGCCTGTGAGGTGGCAGCCTGTGATTGGCTGTCCAGTGGGAGGTCAGCTCGACTGCAGTGGGACGTGACTGAGAGAAGGGACTGCAGGGAAACCTCATAACTCCAGTCAGAGCTGACGGGACGGCAAAACAGCTTCACAGCTAATGATGAACCAGATAGAAACCAGATAGAAACCAGATAGAAACCAGATATGAACCAGATAGGAACCAGATAGGAACCAGATAGAAACCAGATAGAAACCAGATATGAACCAGATAGGAACCAGATAGGAACCAGATAGAAACCAGATATGAACCAGATAGAAACCAGATAGAAACCAGATAGAAACCAGATATGAACCAGATAGGAACCAGATAGGAACCAGATAGAAACCAGATATGAACCAGATAGAAACCAGATAGAAACCAGATAGAAACCAGATAGGAACCAGATAGGAACCAGATAGAAACCAGATATGAACCAGATAGGAACCAGATAGGAACCAGATAGAAACCAGATAGAAACTAGATATGAACCAGATAGAAACTAGAAATAAACCAGGTGTAAACCAGATATAAATTGGATTTAAACTAGATTTAAACCAGAACCAGTCTGAAACTACCTTTATAAAGTCTTTAAACTTGAGGTTGAAGACCCTATAAAGACATTCTAAAACAGACCAGAACCTCAAACAGAACCAGTCATGACAGAACCTTTAAAACATCAGAGTGTGTGTTTACTCACCAACATTCATATGATCCTCACAACTATTGTAGGATTAAGACTGGCTAAGAAACAAATCTAAACTAGAACCAACTCAGGAAATAAAGAAGAACTTTCCATCTGGTTCCAACATCTGGATCATGTCTCCAAGTCAACCAGCAGCTGTTGATGGTTCTGATCCAGCGGTAGGTAGAGATCCATTAGAGACAGCAGCTGCTACAATATTCTACTGACCACATGATGGCGCTGCTGATTTACAGACACACACACTGAGATCAGATCTCAAGTGCTGGCTGGGGACGCATGTGGAGACACATTTATATGAAGACCAGGTGGATGGACAGGTGAGGTCAGATTGATCAGCTGAGTTCAGGACGTGAACGAGGCCTCGTAGAGATGGTTAGTGAATACATGATGTCAATAGAAGGTCCTCACATGTATAGAACTCAGAGTGTTTTGTGTCTCAGGATGAATCCAGCAGCGTTCACACGACTCTCAGTCCCAACAGAAACAGTTTGTGTTGTTGGACGTCAGCAGGAGACTGACAGCTGAGACGAGGACGAGAGACATTCATAGGAAACCTCCTGACTCCACTCTGCTTCACTCTCACCTCGTGTTCATGATAAAATAAATCAGATCAATACTGATCTTTAGGTTCTTTGACTCATCTGGTTTTAAGGTGAAACATTTAAATCCAGACTGAGAAGATCTGATTGGACAAGAAGTGTTGAAGGTTTGTGACCTTCTGCTGCTCAGACTGAGGGCTGGAGGAAGGGTTCAGAGAACTACGAGGAGGAGAGGTAGGAGGTAGTAGTATGTCCTCCTCTGACATGTCCTCCTGCATGTCCTCCTCCTCCATGTCCTCCTCCATGTCCTCCTCCTCCATGTCCTCCTCCTCCATGTCCTCCTGCATGTCCTCCTCCTCCATGTCCTCCTGCATATCCTCCTCCTCCATGTCCTCCTCCTCCATGTCCTCCTGCATGTCCTCCTCCTCCACTCCTCATCAGTCTGATTAATGAGTCCATGACTAGAGTCCATGTGAATGTCTTAGTCTCACTATTTGACAGGAAATGACAGTGAAGTCAGAGTGATTCATTCTCCTCTGGTTTCAGTAACAGGAACTGTGCTGAGGTCAAAGGTCAAAGGTTAAAGAGCATCACCTTCATGTTTACACAATAACTTACATATAAAATCATCTGAACATCAGAACATACATCTAACACCTTCTGACATTATTATTATTATTATTATTCCTGGTTTTGATTGTGAATGAGCTTCAGCCTCAGAATTAAAGTGAAACCTGAACAGACCGTGTGTCATTAATATGCAGAAACATCAGAAAACACATCAACTCACCCCCAGACACACTCCAAACCAGATCTAAACCAAATCTAAGCCAGTCTAATCCAGTCTAAGCCAGTCTAAGCCAGTTTAAGACAGTCTAAACCAGTCCAAACTAAATCTAAACCAGTCTAAGCCACTCCAAACCAGATCTAAACCAGATCTAAACCAGTCCAAAACAGATCTAAACCAGTCTAAGCCAGTCTAAGCTAGGTCTAAACCAGTTTAAGACAGTCTACACCAGTCTAAACCAGTCTAAACCAGGTCTAAACCAGTCGTTGTGGTCGGAGCCTGAACAGAGTGAACTCAGAGTGTTTTGTGTCTCAGGATGAATCCAGCAGCGTTCACACGACTCTCAGTCCCAACAGACACAGTTTGTGTTGTTGGACGTCAGCAGGAGACTGACAGCTGAGACGAGGACGAGAGACATTCATAGGAAACCTCCTGACTCCACTCTGCTTCACTCTCACCTCATGTTCACAGACTCATTAACTACAAATCTTAGAATAAAAAAGTCTTATTTAAGATATTAGTGATTAGTTAGTTTTTAGATTTCTGACATGTTGAACTGGACCTCGTCAGAGTCTCTGCTGTCTTTGAGTTGTCTTCAGTTTGTCTTCATGTCTCTGATCACGTCCACCTTCTTTTAGGAAACGAGTGGTTGATAATCTCAGACCTTCATGGAGATTGTTGACTATTAGAAGTTATCTGTGAACAGCTCGTTATAAACAGATCAGTGAACAGTGTGTTTGTGTTTGTGGTTCTGAAAGAACGGTACCTGATATAAACTGTTTGTCTGTCTGGATCTAAACCTCATGATACACGTGATGTCACTGATGATGTCACTGATGATGTCACTGTGTGTCTCAGAACCAAGAACAGAACGAGCTGTTGTGGATCAGTGTGGGTCCGTTTGGTGTTAAATCATTTGTCGAAGGAGGAATATTTTCCGCTCCTTCAGCCCAGGTTCTTTCTACCTATTGGAAAGGTTAGTCTGACTATGAATAGATCACCCGACAACTTCTCTCCAATCAACAATTTATTTGACAAGCAGAGAATAGGTGCAGAGTCAGCGCTGAGACTTCAACTTAACCACCTTAAGGGTAGGACAAGAGAAGCCTAACTAAGTGTACACTCAGGTTTTATTCTATCTAGGCTCCACCCGAGGACAATAGGAGGAGCGCCGCCTTTCGTGTATCAGTGGTCTTCTATGTGTAGCTGAGGCCGGCCCTAACCGGTATCTTCAAGGTGAAATATGAGTGTGGTGCATCTTATCTAGTGAGCAAAGCTGCAGCAAAGAAGTAAATAATCCCATATCTGGTAAGACAGAAAGAAGAACATTTCTTTCTGTTTTTTCCCTACCATAACTCTTTTACATCTAACACATTGTTTGTTGTGTTTGTGTTGAGTTCTTCAGATGGTCTGTGGTTGTGAAGTGAGTTGTGTGTTTTACTGTAACATGTGTGTGTTACAGATTGTGTACTTCACGGCCACCTTCCCTTACGTGGTCCTCATCATCCTGCTGGTCAGAGGAGTCACTCTCCCTGGAGCCTACGACGGCATCATGTACTACATCAAACCGGACTGGTCCAAACTGGAGGAGGCTCAGGTCAGTCCAGCCTTAGGGCAGCTGTCACCCTGAACCCTGACTTTCAGGCTGATCTGTGAGCTGTGAACCTGTGTGACCTCTGACCTCTGACCCTGCAGGTCTGGATCGACGCCGGCACACAGATCTTCTTCTCCTACGCCATCGGCCTCGGCGCTCTGACGGCTCTGGGCAGCTACAACCGCTTCAACAACGACTGCTACAAGTAGGACAGTTAGAGGTTGTCACTGTGAATGAAGCTGACCTCCATGTCGTCCCTGAGACCTGCTTCACACCCATCTCCTCTGTCCTCCCCTGCAGAGACGCCTTCGTCTTGGCTCTCATCAACAGTGGAACCAGCTTCTTCGCCGGCTTCGTGGTGTTTTCTATCCTGGGCTTCATGGCAGCTGAGCAGGGAGTGGACATCTCACAGGTGGCTGAATCAGGTAAGAGCCAAGCTTCACTCAGACACTGAGAGCCGAGTGTTCATCTGTCCTCCAACGACAGCATCGGTAATCTGTCAGAGCTTCATGTAAACCTGGAGAGAGCTGGTCATCCGTCAGTCAGACTGATCCCATCAGATCATTGATCATTAATCACAGTGATGGTGGAGACTCAAGGTTTCTAGTGGAAACCAGAGCTCCATCAATAAAAGAAGAAGAAGAAGAAGAAACTCAGTTTACTGTCAGGACGGACACCTCGTTTATTAAACTAGGATCATGTTCAGTTCTGATAAATCATCGACAGTGTGTGAACCAATCAGCATCCAGGCTGTGGACGGGAAGTTAAAGGACAAACAGGAAGTGAGTGTATCTGAGCTGCAGCAGCTTTAACTAGTAACTGTAACTGTATGTGTATTAATAGCCGTGCAGCACATGACTCTTATATTTAGTTTGTCCACAGAAGGAGACATGGCTCACATGGCTTCACCTCCATGCTCTCATCCTGTCTGCAGGAAGACGACGATTCCTGCAACGTGCCACTGATTTACACATGATGATGATGATGATGATGATGATTCTATTTTAACACATTTAAACAGAATCTGTGAGAGAACGTGAAGCTTTTCATTTAATCTCACTGTAAAAAGAACAAACACACAAATCCAGTTATCTGTGAATCCTGTCACACACGTTTACACTGGTTTAAAGTATTAGTGTGTGTGTGTGTGTGTGTGTGTGCGTGTGTGTGCATGCATGTTGTGTGTGTGCAGGATTATTTAACCGTGACCTTTCAACTCCCACCATGTGACTCGTCTCTATTTCCTGCAGCTCAGCTCAGAAACTCAAACCAAAATAACCGGCGTACAGTGAACGCACCTTAAAGTGTCGACTCTGGTGACGTAACACACGAGGTCACAGCAGTAAATACATCAGGGGGTGGAGCTGACCTCAGCTGATTGGGTGACACACCTGTCAATCATGACAGAGCTCAGTATAAATAACAACAGATGAAATAAACTGAAATAAACTGAACCGACACATTTATAGATTATTTATTTATTTATTTATATTAAAAAGTTACCTTTCAAACTTCATATCAGTGTTTTTTATACTTTTATTTCTTTAATATATATAAGTTTAATATTACTGACATACACAACGCCCACTGAACAACAGCTGATTGGATGACACACCTGTCAATCAAGACGGATCAGAAGACTTAATTAATTGCTGTTGCTGAACTAGATGATAGCAGTGATCATAAAGGGTCCATGTCGTGGTCAAGTCGTCCCTGAGCGGGACGCAGAGGCATGAGTCACCAGTAGCGCCCCCTATAGACCGTATTACACCAAACCTGGAGGGCTAGTAAGGAGTCATCCACAGATTATTATTGTCAGATGTCAAGCTGTTTACTGTGGTGGTTTGTGAGATATAAACATGTAGTCGTTGTAGCGCCCCTACAGCCAGAATATCATGAAACTTGGCATGATTGTACGCAAGCATATTATAATGACGGTCGCTAAGTTTCATAAGGATTGGGTGAATACTCCAAAAGTTATAGGCCTTAAAGTCATATGAAATGTTTCCGTGTCACCTGTAGCGCCCCCTGTTGACGTAATGTCACACAACTTGATGAGCGTCTACACAATATGTTACAGGTTGTTTATGCCAAATGTTATAAAGTTAGCTATTGCAGTTTTTGAGATATTGAAATGTTGCTTGTGTAGCGCCCCCTAGAGACCAAGGGTCACAAAAGTTGGGGTGTTTGTACAGAATCATATTATTATCAATGATATCAAGTTTGATTCAGTTTGGGTATATACTTCACAAAATATTAGCTTTGGAGTTATACTGTTCCACGCCATAAAAACTAATTATCCATTAACGTTGTAATCAATAACTCTGATAAAGTTCTTTAGAGAACTTTTCATTATCTTTGTCCATAAATGGAACATGCCAAGTTTGGTGAGAATTAGAAGAACGGGCTAGGAGGAGTTGATTTTGCTTTGAGGTGCAATCTTTTCAAAATGGCGGGAAAAAAATGGCAGGCGGAAATGGGCGTGGCCTAGTCCATTAGAACCAGGGCTATATAAGTAACCAGAGGGAGAAAGAAATTTGTTTCTAGGACACACGGTTCTAGAGATATGAGCCAAAACGTAAAGTGTTTTTATTATAGCGCCACCTAGCTGCAGGCATGTGTAATGACACCTTGGTAAAGTGACATGATAGGACTTCTACCACGTCACCAGGTTTGATGCCTTTCACCCTGCAGCTTGTCCTGAGACACGTTAGCTACGCAGAATGAGATTAATCATTATTATTATAATAATAAGAATAAAAATCACAACAAAATCAACAGGGACCCTGCAACAACGTTAATAAAAAGAAATATAAAAATATATATTAAAAAAAGTTTAAAGGATCAGTCAGCAGCTGAACCACAGCTGTCATTACAGAGCTCGATATTAAATAAAAATGCATGAAATAAATAACCTAATTAATAAATATAAACCACAGAGTTTTATAGATAAATATTTTAAAATCTGTCGGTTTCATGACGGCTTTTTTTATATTTTTATTTCACGTAACAAAGAGTTCCTTTTTAACTATTTAATATTGATCCGTATAATTTAAAGCTTCGATTTAAAAACAAAACAAAAACAAAAGATGAACTAAGACTTATTCCTGGTCCATCCTGTCGAGGGTCTCAGCTGGTCAGATGTGTCTTTGTTTGACGTTTCCATCTTAAAATCACAACTTCAACTTTGTGTCTGTTCACACAAGACAATAAGTAAATGCTACAACCAATTATTAAAGTACTAAACTGCAAATAAATGATAAGATTAAACAGATAAATGTTTTTGTAGTTCTGAGGATCAACTCAGAGATAATTTCCTTTAATTAGAGTTCAGTCAGAGATCCACTTCTACTTGTTTCATGTCTTGTATCTAATGCTGTTTAATGTTCTCCTTTGTGTTGAGGTTTAACAGCGTTTCACTGGTTTACAGTCAGTAACTAGTCCAGTGTCTTGGGTGTCTTCCAGGTCCTGGTCTGGCCTTCATCGCTTATCCAAAGGCGGTCAGTCTGATGCCGGTGGCTCCAGTCTGGGCGGCGCTCTTCTTCTTCATGCTTCTGCTGCTTGGTCTCGACAGTCAGGTGATGATCCCTAACCCTGACCCTAACCCTGACCCTAACCCAATGCAGTCTGCAAAGTAAATGAATACATGAATTCAAGTCCTGTGTGGTTAGATGAGCCAGGATCCATCTGATTAAACAGAGATCTTCTAATGTGAGCGTCATCAGCGTATATGGAGAACGTGGACAGATGGTGGTCCCAATACAAAACCTTGTGGAACTCCACAGCAGCAAATATAACAATAAGAAGTACTTTACTTGAGTATTAACTTTGTTTCCAGGTTCATACCTGTATTCTGATATTTTAAAGGACATTATTTAACCTTTAAGGTTTTACATCATTTACGTCTGTTTTTGTTATGTTACTCTTTAACCTTTAGTCTTTTCTTTCTCATGTGTTCCTCTGACTGTGCCGAAACATTCCAGCTTGTCTTTTAGTTCCACCAACTTATTTGACTTTATACATTTATAAAATATAAATGATCCACAACTATCTAAACAACCAGCAACTTATTGTCACAAAACAAAATTAGGTTTGCAGCACTTTGAGTTTCCCTCTGGTTTGCTTGTATATAAGATATGCAGTCATTAATCTTTTTACATGAGTAACTTTGAGTTTTGGATACTTTAAGTGCATTCTGCTCATAATACGTTTTTACTTCCATCCACCGTGTTTAGTTTAATCTCGTTCCTACCAGGCAGATAGTCAAACCTTAACCCAAACCTGCAGGGACTCAAACAAACTTTATCATTTTGACAGAGTTGGATTAGCATCATGTGCTAATATGACAGACTCAGATGTTTCTGATTTCATGTGCAGTGAGGTTGTGCTTTGTTTAGTTTTTTGCATGTAGATTAATAGCTGATCTGTCTTCCTGTGTGTTTATCCGTCCAGTTTGTCGGGGTGGAGGGTTTCGTTACTGGAATTCTGGATCTGTTTCCTGGGAAATACTACCATCGCTACCGGAGGGAGATCTCTGTGGCAATATGTTGTTTACTGTGCTTCATTATTGACCTCTCCATGGTGACACAGGTCAGTTATCAGTTTATCTCTAACTCTTCAGCTCGTTAACTATTGTGGTCTAAACTGACACGGTGCATTAATCTAGAAACACACTCTGTCTGCAGGGAGGGATGTACGTCTTCCAGTTGTTTGACTACTATTCAGCCAGTGGGATGACTCTGCTGTGGCAAGCATTCTGGGAATGCATAGTAGTGTCCTGGGTCTATGGTAAGAACTATTTCACTGCAAAGCAATGGCAGTCTGTGGCTATGTAGACATGTGACTATAATATATTACAGTATAGTACGACTTTAGGGTCACATGTTATAAAAGGTCATGGTATAGAGTGAGGCTACTGTCACAGGATAGTGTGTCATATAATACGTCATAGTACATAGTACAAAGGTCATAGTAAGAATGTGATGGTAGAGTTTGACTTATAAAGCGTCTAGTGTTTCATAGAAAGGTCACAGTTAGTCATCGTATAGTGAGATTAGAAAGAACATCAGGGTGAGGATTAAAAACGTCTCCCTTTAGTGTGACCCCCCATGTTATAGTCTGTCACAAAAACATCTGAACCCCTGAGTCCTATGATCAGCTACTGGACACCTTCATGGCCAGAGGGTCCGAAGTAAAAGAAACAGACATAAAATCCTTAAATCCTAAAATCATTATTTGTTTCTGCTTTTCTTTCATAAATCACTTAAACAACTTAAACAAAACAAAGCTATCAATAGCTTTTAGGATTTTTATCACAGTATATGATAGTATATAGTAGTATATGATAGTATATAGTAGTATATGATAGTATATGATAGTATATAGTAGTATATAGTAGTATATGATAGTATATAGTAGTATATGATAGTATATAGTAGTATATGATAGCATATAGTAGTATATAGTAGTATATGATAGTATATGATAGTATATAGTAGTATATGATAGTATATGATAGTATATAGTAGTATATGATAGTATATAGTAGTATATAGTAGTATATGATAGTATATAGTAGTATATGATAGTATATGATAGTATATAGTAGTATATGATAGTATATGATAGTATATAGTAGTATATGATAGTATATGATAGTATATAGTAGTATATGATAGTATATGATAGTATATAGTAGTATATGATAGTATATAGTAGTATATGATAGTATATAGTAGTATATAGTAGTATATAGCAGTACATGATAGTATATAGTAGTACATAGTAGTATATATTAGTATATAATTATTTAGTGTGTGAGCTGTGACGTCTCTGATGGTGTCTGACTCGTAGGCGCTGATCGCTTCATGGACGATGTAGCTCGGATGATTGGCTACCGGCCGTTCCCCTGGATGAAGTGGTGCTGGTCCTTCATAACGCCGTGTGTCTGCATGGTAACCATGAGCCCCTACACACACCCCTACCCTCAACCTCTGACCCAGGACCCCCCAAACCCTGACCCTGACTCTGACCCAGGACCCCCCAAACCCTGACCCTGACTCTGACCCAGGACCCCCCTACCCTGACCCAGGACCCCCCCAAACCCTGACCCTGACTCTGACCCAGGACCACCCTACCCCCCAACCTCTGACCCAGGACCCCCCAAACCCTGACCCTGACTCTGACCCAGGACCACCCTACCCCCCAACCTCTGACCCAGGACCCCCCAACCCCCAACCCTGGCCCTGACCCAGGACCACCCTATCCCCCAACCCTGACTCTGATCCAGGACCCCCCAACCCAGGATCCCCCTACCCCCAGCCCTGACCCTGACCCAGGACCCCCCAGCCCTGACCCAGGAACATGTAAAGGACCAAATTCAACATATCTACGTATCTGGGGGGTGCAGCTGAGTCAACTGTGTCCTCTGTCCTCAGGGCATCTTCCTGTTCCACCTGGTCAACTACAAGCCTCTGACCTACAACAACGTGTACGTGTACCCGTGGTGGGGGGAGGTGATCGGCTGGTGTCTGGCTCTGTCCTCCATGCTCTGCATTCCTGTCAGCGTTCTCTACAAACTCTTCAGAGCCAAAGGAACCTTCAAAGAGGTCAGAGACAAAACCAGAACCTGAAAGAACCCAACCAGCATGTTAGACTAAAATACACCAATATTACATATCAGAGAGGAGCTCCTCTAGGATCCAATCAGAGTCCATGTGTTCAGAAGTGTTTCCATCAATGTAATGAGACTCAGGTGTGGTTCAGTTCCTGGTTTAAATAAATCAGGGATTTGTCTCAGTCTGATCTTCACAACACGTTTGTGTGTGTATATCTCTATATATATATCTCTCTCTCTATATATATATATATATATATAAAACACAGATGTGTCTACATGATATATATATATATATATATATATATATGTATATATATATATAATATAATATATATATAATGTAATATAACACATCCGTGCCAGTGTCCCGTCTACACTGATAAAGGTCCTGCCAGGTTCTGTCTGGAGTCTTTACAGGTGAGATACTGACGTAGAGATTAAATCCATTTTAAACTGACCTCCTACCTTTGCAGCGCTGGGCCCACCTGACCACTCCGGTGTGGGGGGCCCATCACCTGGAGTACATGGCCCCCGACATCAAGTCCCTGAGTTCACTGTCGCCCGGCACCGACGACAACAAGGTCATCATCTTCGAGAGCGTCATGTAGACGTATCTCCACCCGTCCCACCCGACAGCCCCCACCCCCCACCACCCTCCAGCTTCACATCAGTCTGATAGGACGCCATCGGTCGGACGTCTGCTGATCCTCAGGAGTGTTGTTGTAGGAGAGTTTCATCCAACGCGTGGGACGGGTGGGACGGGTGGGACGGGTGCAGAGCTGATGAAGGACTCTGATCAGCTGTCACACTTTCACCAGCTCAGCGTTTGGTTACTAACAGACAGAGTTGTAGACGCACCGACGGACCGAGAACATCCCAGAGCTCGTACCAGTCGTCTCTTCAGTCCTGCTTCCCTGAACGCATCGATACGACACAAACCTCCTGTTACCGAGCAGCCAGCGGTCCCTGAATGTACCACCACGCTTGGTTCTGAACCAGCAGCTCCTCCTGCTGATCCTAGAACAGCCCGGGTTCTGTGACCTCTGACCTCCGACCTGTTTCTGATTCACTCAGGTGGCGGTAGATGTGACAGGATGAAGGCTCCACGGAGCGTTCAGTCACATCTAAATTCTAAATGAATCATTTCATCAGGTTTAAAGACTTTTAATAACTTTCTAAACAGCCAATCAGTGTCTGACGTGTCAATCATCTCCACCTTTAACAGCCAGTTTGATTGGTCTGGAAGAAATGAGATGAAATGAAAAGTTATTTGATTGATGGATTGATTGTTCCAGGTACGGTCATGTGACCAGGTCATCTGTACGTCACATGACCGTCTCCCGTCTGAGAACACAAACACTAATTCTGACGCCCTATAAACTGAAACCACACAGGATCCGACCTTTGACCCCTACCTGTCCGTCATGTGTCCTCCTGACAGGGAGGTTCAGGTCTGAGTGAGAACCAGGTCAGAGGTCGGGCTTCGTTCTGCATCCCGGGTCGACTCAAGTGCCAAACGGAGCGATCTCGGCTGATCCCAGACCAGGGCTCCAGACCGCCAAGTTTTCTCTGCTTCGTCTTCGTCGTCCTCCCGCCAAACATCACGTCCTCCTCCTGAACCGTTGCACTTTTGATTTAGAACCGGAAGAAGACGATTTAAACTCCGCCTTTCTGAACGTTGTTAGTGCCAATAAAATCTGTTAGAACGCGACTCATCCGAGCGCCAGCCGATCAGCTGGTGGACGGATGAGAGCCGAAGGATTCAGCTCGTTACCGAGCGTTGCCTTACGTCGTTGTCTTACGTCGTTGTCTTACGTCGTTGTCTTACGTCGTTGTCTTAACTCTAGAGCCCAAACGGTTGATTAGCCAAACCTGGAGACCTGCACCCCGTCCTGTGTACGGCTCCACTTCCTGTCCCACCAATCAGCAGTCTGTGGGGGCGTGTCTACAACTCTGTCTCCTAGCAACCACTCTCCATCCATTAGAATGTAAGAAAAACTAAACGTACACACATTTGCACATTGTTGTGAGATCGTGTTGAAAAATCACGTTTTGTTTTACATATTGTAAAATGAATCAGAGATATTTTGTGGAGGCTTTTATTTTGTTGACAGATACTTATATACAGACGTAATATATATATATATATACATATATATATATATATACATATATATATATATATATATTACGTCTGTTCTCTATACTTGATGCAGAATGTAATTGAGGATTTGTGGCTGATTGTTCACGTTTAGCCGGCGGACACAAGCGACATGCCGCCGGCCGCCATTGGGTGGCGCTCCAGGGTACCTCACTACTCTGCATTCAGACTTTCAAAATAAACTCCTTTTAGCTTTTTATGCTAATGTTTAGCTGCTACCAGGAGGGGATTAAAGGTTCAATCTGACAGCTTCATTTTATTCTGGAATGGTGTCTGAGCGGCTAACGTGAACAAGCAGCGAGGGCCGGGGCTTTTATTGTGGCGGGTTTGCTGCGATGCAGTGATGTTTGGTGTGAATCTGAACACACGACAAAAGGGAATCTCTTCTTTATTCTCTTGTACGGCTCAAAGTGCTAAAGTGTTGTAAGAGTTTTAGCTTCAGATTATTTTAATTTTTAATTTTTTTCTCTGTGTTTAATGAAGATCAGTGCCCCCCCCCCCCCCCACACACACCTTTGATTCAATGTATTTTAGGCTGGAGGATAAAAGACGCTGAATCACTAGCATCAAACAGCAGAAACACCAGCAGTCACCTGACCTACCTGACCTACCTGGGGGGTCAGAGCGGGAAATAAAGTCTCATCTGCCAAAAATCACAAAGTCACAGGATGTTTAATCAGAACAGAACGACTTGATGAAGACGTTTCTTCACCAGAGACAGACTGACGTGGTTTGAGCCTTTTTTAGTTCCTGGTTTTGGTTTTACGACTACAAACCAGAACAAGGAAGTTTGCTCTGTTTGCTAACATGTTAGCATCAACTGCTAACGATCAAAGAAGACGTGTTTACAAAAAAAAACAAGTTCGCTTTAAATTTTAAAGATAAACCAAAACATTTAACGAAGGATCGGATCAGGTGGTCGCGTCAGTTAATCGTCAGTAAACTCGTCAGTCTGGTCAAAGCTCCGGGAAGACATTTATATAAAAATATAAACTGTAAACTAACATGTCCAGATTTTAAAACCCAGTTCAGACCTTTAACGTCTGGTCTCACCTGGTCTCACCTGGTCTCACCTGTCCATCCAATATAAATGTGTCTCCACATGCGTCCCCAGCCAGCACTTGAGATCTGATCTCAGTTTGTGTGTCTGTAAATCAGCAGCGCCATCATGTGGTCAGTAGAATATTGTACCAGCTGCTGTCTCTAATGGATCTCTACCTACCGCTGGATCAGAACCATCAACAGCTGCTTGTTGACTTGGAGACATGATCCAGATGTTGGAACCAGATGGAAAGACTCTCACATGTTAAGATCTGATTGATTTTAGAGACAAAGACTCAGATTAGACCTGAACCCTGGAAGCTTCATCCTCAGAGGAACCAGGTCTCTGATGAGGAACAAAGACACAACAAATGTGTCCCGGACCACGTCCACACCTGTTCACACCTGGATGCAGATGGACAGGTGTAATCAGATTACTCAGAGGTACTGGACAGGCTCAGAGTTATTGACTAAGATCTTGTGTAAACAGCAACTAATTTTGTTAATAATATTTTATCTCTTATATCGTGTCCGATTGTTAACGTCTATTTAATTCAGTTTAATCTGATATTTTTGTTCAAACTACAGAATGAACACAAACTACATATTTTTAGACTAATATAAAAGTAAATCTTGATAAAAATGTTTTTAAACTGCATCTTAAAGAGATTAAATGTACAGAATAAAACTGTTCTGCTGCAGGTGAAGGGATGCCAAATGTTTCAGACTCTTAAAATCTAAATGTCTCTGAACAGCTGGTTCTGATTCTGATACCTTCCTGCTGGACGTCACTGCAACGCTAAACCAAACCAAAATGGCTGAAACAGTTTTTAATGTTTAAATAAATGGAAACTAGGAAGATGGAAAGATTCTGTTTTGTGGGAATGAACAGCACAGGTTCTACTAAAAACAACCAAACATATCCTGAACGGTTTCGTGTTAGATGTTGCAGCAGTGGAACCAGCAGGGGGCGCCCTCCTCCGATCTGACCCCATCTGTGTTCGGGCTGGAAACAGGACGTCCAGAGCTGGAGGCAGGTTTAACAAAAACGAGTTTCATGTTGAGCTTCATATTAGCAGCTGGAACTAAATGAAAACAAATACAGTTACGGCCCAGAGTTAGCCGCCAGCTTTAAGATGCTGTTTAGCCACGTTTAGCTCTTAGCGTTAGCTTTGTCTCGGTTATATTTTGTAGCCGAAGAGCTAGTGTTAGTTGTAATGTAGCTAGTTTGGCTAATTCTTGTTGAATTATATATGGCCAGGGCTAATTTAGCTTAGCAAAGCTAGCTGTAGCAGTTCAGTTTATTCAGTTTCTGACCATGTTGTTCAGCTGTTCGCTAACATGTCCCACAGTCACGTTACGTCCGTACGTCAACGATAAGAACCACCTCAGGAACGGAACCGAAACTTTTAATCTCCTCAGTGTCGCTAACGGTTTAGTCCTTCCTGTTTCCAGCCCACACTCAGATACACGGTGACCTCATCATCCCAGCGTCGGCCATTTTACTGTGACTGTGTTTCTGTGACTTCCTGTTTAACCTCAGTCTTCCATAAATGTAGATTAGCTGATCGATTAGCTTCATGACTTCATTAGTAGCTGTTAATGATGGTAACGGATCTCGAGGCTTGATGCTAACCGCTAACCGCTAACCAGCCAAAAGAGTCGATGACGAAAGAGTTCATGTTGAGCCCTGATGATGTCACTTGTGTTTCACTGACCTCTGACCCCTGTGAGGGTCGTCATGCTGTAAGTCGCTGTGATCATCACTGTGTTCATTCAACTAAACCAACGGCAATAAAACTAATGTCATAACAGCTGCTCCGCCTCTCGTCTGATGGGGGGGGGGGGGGGGGGGGCTTGATGCCTGGGGGCCCTACAGGCCTGGGACCCCTACAGGCCAGGGACCCCTACAGGGACCCCTACAGGCCTGGGGGCACTACAGGGACCCCTACAGGCCAGGGGGCCCTTGAGGCCTGGGGGCCCTACAGGCCAGGGGACCCTTGAGGCCTGGGGGCCCTACAGGGACCCCTAAAGGCCTGGGGGCCCTACAGGGACCCCTACAGGCCAGGGGGCCCTACAGGCCAGGGGGCCCTTGAGGCCTGGGGGCCCTTGAGGCCTGTTGAGGAGCTGATCCCTGAGGAGGTTTTTTTCCACATTAAACTAAGAAGCTAGTTAAGCTAACACAGCCAGCTAGTAAGCCTGAGCCTGGAGGTCATTCACTGATTCATCTTCTGTAACCGCTTGTCCTCTGGAGGGTCGTGGGGGGCTGGACCCTATCCCAGCAGTCATTGGGTGAGAGGCGGGGTCCACCCTGGACAGGTCTGTCTTTGGACGTTGGGAGGAAGCCGGAGTACCCAGAGAGAACCCGTAGGTCAGACTGAGACTAAATGTTGAGTCCAGTAACGTTTACCTGGAGTCTCTCTGTTGGGAACTGATTCTGCTCCAGCAAAGATCTGATGGACCAAGCAGATAATGGGGGCGGGGCTTAATATGGTCATGTGATTAGTTTAGATGTCTCTGATTGGTTGGAGGACTGTCCAGGTGACAGAGGGATGGAGCGTTATCAGACTACGATAAAAGTCTCTCTTTGGGTAAATTTCAGAAAGTCAAACATTGACAGCTTTAACTTTGAGCAGCAGCACGTTGGACTTCCTGCTCCTTCTTCTCTGCAGCGTGAGCGTCTTGAGAGTTTCCAGGAATCATAAGTCACAAATACCAGAGGGCTTAAAAAAGTTCCCGGCCGGGTCGTCCCGCTGTCATCGGTCCGAGACAGAAGCTCGCTGCTCTGTGAAAGCTGAGCCGGTGAGATGGAGGCGGCTCGGCGGCTCAAACCGGTTCCTAATGCCAGACGGCCGTTCCAGACCGACAGCTGCTTAAGAGCAGCGAGAGGAGGAGGTGAAGACCGGACTCTATGTTTAGACACCACACCAACAAACAAACACGGGACATCGACTCCTAGAGAGCCAGGTTTAGGTTTTAGATTAGAAAGAAGGACTCATTAAAGATCTGACTCAGGTTCAGAGGTCACATCTGGTTTCAGCCTCTCTGCCAGACGTTTACAATACATCTTTAAAACCTGCAGCGAGAACACGTTTCCATCGTATCACTGGTTCTTTAAATCCAGTTCCTTTAAAAGAACCGACACAAAACAAAAAGAGGAGCAGACGAAGAAAAGCTTCACGTTTCTTTTTATTGAATTCTGTGACTGAAACAAACGTCTGACGCTTTCATTCAGATTTCCTGACAACAGATCAGCTGCTGTGATGTTTCCATGACGACCCGGTTTAATGTTTGTCCAGGTTTAACAGGAGCTGGAACATGAAGAAAAGCTTCTTGTAAACGTTAATGATTCAGGACATTTACTGCAGACGAGTCAATCACTTCAATAATAAGATCAGAGATCAGCAACAGCAGAGACGTCACCAGGAGCTCATGTCTCCCACGTTTCTGCAGCCAGTGAAGGCAGCGTGGCGTCTGGGATCAGGTCCGTCCTCGTACACTAAATAAAAGACCCGAGCGTTGGGACGTCTCTGGATGACGGGAATGAAAGTCAGAGTTTCTATTTGTTTCTGCAGGAATGTGAACAAGTCGTCTCTGCGCTCACGGCTGGAACTTATCACATTCTCCTCTAATTAATGAAACTTTTCTCATCTCATGTTTGGACTTTTAATTTGAAAATGTGCAAAGTGTCGTCATCTGAAGGCAGATGCTTTTATTTTGGAATGAACCGAATGTTTTCCTTCAAGTTGCTGGAAACAGGAAACAGCTGGACAGAACAAAACTTTGGAGGCAACAGAGAATCAGCAATGACTCTGCATATAAAGACGTAAACAGTTAACCAATCACAGCCCAGAGAGGACAGTGATGTCACATCACTGAACAGGATGGGGGGGGGGGGTGGACGCCAAAGCTGAGGACGGTGATGAAGATGAAGATGAAGAGAAGCTGGAGATCGTCTTTGTTCTTCTCAGTCGGATTTCTTGTCGCTGGTCGCCTGCAGACACAGAACAGGGATTAAAAACAATCCAGAACCATCAGGTCCATGTTCCTGACCCTGGTCTGTAGGGTCTCTGCGGACCCTGGTCTCTGTGGACCCTGGTCCCCGTGGACCCTGGTCTGTAGGGTCTCTGTGGACCCTGGTCCCCGTGGACCCTGGTCTGTAGGGTCTCTGTGGGACCCTGGTCTGTAGGGACCCTGGTCTGTAGGGTCTCTGTGGACCCTGGTCTGTAGGGACCCTGGTCTGTAGGGTCTCTGTTGCCCCTGGTCTGTAGGGTCTCTGTGGACCCTGGTCCCCCGTGGACCCTGGTCTGTAGGGTCTCTGTGGACCCTGGTCTGTAGGGACCCTGGTCTGTAGGGTCTCTGTGGACCCTGGTCTGTAGGGACCCTGGTCTGTAGGGTCTCTGTGGACCCTGGTCTGTAGGGACCCTGGTCTGTAGGGTCTCTGTTGCCCCTGGTCTGTAGGGTCTCCGTGGACCCTGGTCCCCGTGGACCCTGGTTAGTAGGGTCTCCGTGGACCCTGGTCTCCGTGGACCCTGGTTAGTAGGGTCTCTGTGGACCCTGGTCTCCGTGGACCCTGGTCTCAGACTTCAGGCCCACTCTCCATTTGGACATGTGGAGAACCAAAGAACCCAAAGTGTTCCACATCTCAATGTGAGATTTCCTCCATGTTGTTCCCAACTTATTTTTACTCTCTGATCTTCTGCAGGACGTTCTACGAGCCTCAGAGCTGTTTGGTGTCGGTGTCCCAGAAAGGTTCAGACTTGGTTTGAGGGTAAAGGTCAGAGGTCAGAGGTCAGGGGTCAATGATGTCAGCAGAAACATGACGTGGTCTTACCAGCAGTTTGCTGTGCTCGTCCAGCAGACGGTCGTACTCCACCGTCAGGTTCTCAGCCTGTTTCTTCATCGCTCGAACGTCACTGTCCGACTTCTGCAGAGCTGAAACACAAACATCAAGTTCTTCTCAATCTGAACAGGACGTATATCCATCTGTCCTCCTCCTCCTCCTCCTCCTCCTCCTCCTCCTCCTCCTCCTCACCTTTCTTGGTGGCGTCCAGCTCCTCTTTCAGGGTCTTCACCTCCTCCTTCAGAGCCTTGTTCTCCTCCTGAGGTCCTGCTCCCTTCCTCCCAGCCTCCGGCACCTCGATGCCAGCGTCACGTAGTTTCTGTTCAGACACAAACAGGTGGAGGAGTTAAAGTCTGACACTAGAGATTAAACTCTGGAGGAGATCTCACGGGTCTGGTCTCCTTTTATCGACGCTATCGATATGAAAATAAAAGATAGACAGGTTTCTACCCAACAGTGAGGGTCAGGATGAGAACTGGTTTAGTCTGAGCCTGAACCAGATCAGTACGAGCGTCTCAACAGAGAAGATCCTAAAAGTCTCTGAGCTCAAACCAGAGTTTAGTCTGATGCTTGGAGGTCATGCTAACAGCTAGCATGTTAGCAACGTTTAACAGATCAATAATTAAATCAGACTCAACTCTATGGATGGTGACCAATGAGAGGACAGAGGAAATAATGATGTCATGTTTATTATTTATCTAAACCTTAAAACCAGTCCAGGACCTGAACCTGGACTCTGGTCTAAATCCAGTCTGACTCCACCCACTCAAAGACCAACAGGTGTTCAAACCCAACGCCTCCAAACCTCTGAGTGACGCAGCAGCTGAGCGTTAGTAATATGACAGAGAATGCTGCTCTGTGATTGGTTGACGCTGTGACTCGTCTGTAAGTCACATCCTTCTGTCCAGAGGCTGGAAATAAAGTTATTAACGAGAGTCGGCTTTAAAGTATCGATCGATCTTTATTTAAACACACGAGACGTTTCAGAGACTGTCAAACAGCTGAGAGTGTTTAGTTCTAACTGGCTCCTTCAGAGGGTCAGAGGTCAGAGGTCAGGGGTCAGGGGTCAGGGGTCACGTTCAGGACAGTTTAACCAACGTCCTCCTACCTCAGGACCTCCCTGAGAAGCTAAGTAGCTAGCTAGCTAGCTGGGAGCGAGCCCCGTCCCCTGGTGGAGGGAGGGAGGTAGGAGGACGTTGGTTAAACTGTCCTGGGACATCTAAAGAGCCACACTGTCTGATCTAAAACATATTTTTATCTCCTCCAGCGGTGCAGCTACAGTTTTAGATTAGAGAAGAAGAAGTGATTTCTGGTAGCATAGCATAGCGTAGCGTAGCGTAGCGTAGCGTCAGCCAGAGCAGGAAAGCTGTGAATAGTTGACAGAGCAGACGTGTCCTCTCTGACACCTGATCAGACGCTCGTACCTCAACCAACTGCTGACTGTGACAGAGTCAAACAGCTGCTGAGCCTCGGCCATAAAACCTGGTTTTACAGCAGCACGGGGTCTCAGGTTCACAAAGGTCCACGTTCAACGCTGGAAAAACACATGTTTAGGTCCGTCCAGCTATGTCTAGTTAGTTTTCTTGTAGTTGGCCTCAGGCTGGTTGATCAAACGTTAAATGAGTCTTTACAGTTTCTTTTCTTTCTGGTCTCAAACTCTCCTCAGTCTTTGTCCTGGAGCTGAAGAGTTTAAGACGAGACGACGATAAAGACAGATGTCTCTTTTCAGAGTAAATGTGGTGAAAACTGTCTGAACTTCTGTCTGAGGGTGCAGCGACTACGTCTCTATGTCTCTAGTTTCCCTCCATTCATCTTCGTTTATACAGAAAAATATAATAGTTTAAAAACAGAAGTTGATTCAAATCTGATGCTTTAATCATTTTATCCTGCAGGTGGCAGTAATACGACGTCTGAGCCGATGCTAATGGGAATGCTAATGGAAATGCTAATGGATATGCTAATGGTGTGTGTGTGTTTCCATGTTCTCCCTGTGTCTGCTGCGTGTTAGCATGTTAGCTTCCTGAGGCTAACGTAGTGAAGTCTCTACAGGACGATTCAGATGAAGACGGTTTATTATTTAGTGGGGGGGGGGGGGGGGGGGGGTGATGATCGACTGTAGCAGCAGAGACAAACCCAGGTCACATTACCACACACTTCCACCAGTGTGAGGACATTTTGTCCGTCCACACTGGTGGACCCACAGTTTAGGGTGGAGGTGCTGACGGGACGATGAGTCTGAAGGAAGCTAATCAAAGACAAAGACGTCCTGCAGCACGATTCGCTGACTCGTCTGTTTTCTTGAACACGAGCCTTGTGAGGTCCAGCCCTTTAGTATCAGTCTATTTATACGTGTAGAATGTGCTGGCAGGGCACCAGCTGTTGTCCATCAGCTGTAGCATGCTAACAGGGTTAGCCTCCAAGCTAACCACACACTGCATGCTCCTCTCAACCAGAGATGAGACAGAGACGTCTGGACTAGAAGACGTTTCCTCCAAGTCTCTGAATGTCTGGTGGAGAGTTTATCACCTGAAGGTCACATGACTAGAGTCTGGTAGTGACCTGATACTCACCTGGACCTGGACCTGGACCTGAGATCTACATCAGTCTGAGCATCTGAGGAGTCTCTGGACATTAATGGATCATCAGAGAACCACCAGGTTCCTCCAGGTCCAGGTCCTGGTCCATGTCCATGTCCAGGTGAGTATCAGGTCACTACCAGACTCTAGTCATGTGACCTTCAGGTGATAAAAAGCTAAACTCTCCACCAGACATTTAGAGGTGGACACTATGAGGAAACGTCCTGCTGTCCAGACGTCTTTGTCTCATCTTTGGTCTTTAACCTCACAGCTGTAGCTCAGGGACGAGACTCCAAACGTTACCAGACCAGAACCTGAAGCTCCACATGGACTGAACCCAAACACCTGACCCCACAGGTACCTGGTTTCCTGCTCAGTCAGACTGCAGATCAGTGCTGCCCCCTGCTGGTCACAAAGGCTCTTAGCTCACTGTGAGGATCTGAACCAATCAGAAGGAGTTTCTGCTGCAGCTTTAAATAGTGTTGAGGTCTGTAGTTCTATTCCTGGTCAGTCAGCAGAGTATAAGGAACAAATAGTTCCTCTGACATTAGAGGCAATTTAAACATCACGTTGCCTCCACTCAGGTCTAGAGAACAATATGTGTAGTATATAGTAGATGTGTGTAGTTGCCGTGTAGTAGATGTGCAGTTGATGTGTAGTTGCCGTATAGTAGATGTGTAGTAGTTGCTGTGTACTAGATGTGTAGTTGCTGTATAGTTGCCGTATAGTAGATGTGCAGTAGATGTGTAGTTGATGTGTAGTTGCCGTATAGTAGATGTGTAGTTGATGTGTAGTTGATGTGTAGTTGCCGTATAGTAGATGTGCAGTAGATGTGTAGTTGATGTGTAGTTGCCGTGTAGTTGCCGTGTACTAGATGTGTAGTTGCCGTGTACTAGATGTGTAGTTGCCGTGTAGTTGCCGTGTACTAGATGTGTAGTTGCCGTGTAGTAGATGTGTAGTTGCCGTGTAGTTGCCGTGTGGTTGCCGTGCGTCACCTCCTGCAGCAGCTCGTTGTCCTCCATGTACTTCTTGGCGGCGGTGCTGGCGCCCTCTGCCTGTTTCTTGAAGGCTTCGTTGGAGGCCATGAGTGAAGCCTGCTGGGACAGAAGAGTTGCCAGACGACGCAGCAACCTGCAACACAACAGTAATGAAGCAACGGTTCCACCCAGATCACCACAGACACTCATCACTGACACATGAACAAGAATGAAACGCAGACGTCCAGTCAGAGCGTCTGGAAACAAGAGGAGGCAACGAATCATTTAACGAGATCAATAAAATAAAGAAATAAATAAAGAAGAAGAGAACGACGTCTAGTATTAATAATAAATAAATAAGAGTAACGAACAGATGTTACACATGGAACAGGGTTACATGGAGGTCTGGTTAGGAGTCATCAGTTCTTCCTGGTTCTGTTGGTTCTAACCCTAAAGCCCAAATTATGCTTCCGCGTTGACACAGCGCGTCCGTGCGTACGGACCTATTACGGACCTATTACGTCCTTGCGGACCCCCGTGCGTCCTACGCAAGGGCCAGACGCGCACCTCCCAAAAATCCTCGACGCGCGTCGAGGCGACGCAGCAGCAACGCAGCGGCATTGGCTGTGATTGGTCCGCTAACTACATCCGCTGGAGACCGCTTTTCCGGTTTCCACTCATAAACATCATTGTCTCCTTTGTCGTGCCCTAATTTGCAAAAGAAGTATTTCTTCCTCTGCTTGAATAATTTGGAGCTCCAACGCCAGTCTCCCTGTCTCGGTGTCCATCGTACACGGTGACTACGGCAAAAGCCAGAAGGTAAATAACGAGGCGAGATACGTCACAAGAGTCTCGGTCGGTCGGTCACAAAAAACCATAGCGCCCTCTACCGGTGTGGCATGCATTACGACACGTAAACCCCACGCAGAACCATCACGGTCTCACGACTGCGTCCGAGCAACTGCGTGGCCATTGCGTGACCACTACGCGGAAGCATAATCCAGCCTTAACACAGTGTAAATGCCCCCCCACAGACAGAAGCACCGCCCCCCTGCAGACAGAAGCACCGCCCCCCTGCAGACAGAAGCACCGCCCCCCTGCAGACAGAAGCACCGCCCCCTTACAGACAGAAGCACCGCCCCCTTACAGACAGAAGCACCGCCCCCCTGCAGACAGAAGCACCGCCCCCTTACAGACAGAAGCACCGCCCCCTTACAGACAGAAGCACCGCCCCCCCAGAGTCAGAGTCTTACAGGCAGAGCAGCAGAGCGAAGCCGGCGATGTACTGGTTCCTCTGAGCTCTGAACAGTTTCATGTGAATGTGTTCGATGGCCGTCGGGTTGTTGGTCAGATCCACCTTCTCTGTCACGCTGTACTTCCTCACCTCCCTGAAGGCGTCTGCACACAGACACATCATCATCATCATCATCATCATCATCATCACCATCAACATCATCATAGTAAACTCTGATTCAGTAGAGACACACGGTCCTGCTCTGATTGGCTGCTCTGAGCCAGAGGAAGCTCCCTGATTGGCCGCTCTGAGCCAGAGGAAGCTCCCTGATTGGCCGCTCTGAGCCAGAGGAAGCTCCCTGATTGGCCGCTCTGAGCCAGAGGAAGCTCCCTGATTGGCTGCTCTGAGCCAGAGGAAGCTCCCTGATTGGCTCCAGCTCTACTGGAGGTCTAAACAAGGCTGTGTTTGAGTCTGGATCCATGTGATGGTCCAGAGACTGGTGGAGCAGCAGGTTGTTAGGATCATCAGACCCTGAGACGTGTCCAGGTGCTTTAAAGACTTTATGAGACTGATGATGGTTTAGAACTAAGCTCAGAGAATAAATCAGACGGTTTAAAGATCGTACCGATGAGCAGGAAGACCAGGATGGCGATGGCCACCATGAACGCCGTGTTTCCATACAGAGTGACCGTCTGGACGATACGAGATTTGAAGACCTTGTTCCACCTTAAAATAAACCGGTAGAAGAATTCAGAATCAGAACAAATTAATTATTTAAAACATCCCATAAACACAGAGAGCAGTGAGTGGAGGAACATCTGGAGTTCAGGTGTGAAGGTCTCTCCAGCTGGTGACACACACGGCTCTACTGAGCATGCTCAGTGTGAGCCATCAGCACATGAAGGGATTAAATAACATGATGTTTCATTTCATCAAGTATTGAGGAGAACTGAACACGTCTCAGACCCTACTGCACATGCTCTGTGGCGTTTCCCCGCTGGCCACGCCCACTGACCACGCCCACTGGCCACGCCCACTGGCTTCCACTGAGCCAATCAACTTTTAATTCAGACTCTTTGGTTTGGACCGAAGCAGGCCAGGTGTGGCCAGGTGTGGACAGGTGTGGACAGGTGTGGCCAGGTGTGGCCAGGTGTGGACAGGTGTGGACAGGTGTGGACAGGTGTGGACAGGTGTGGACAGGTGTGACTGACCTCTTGGCTGAGATGAAGGGGATGCAGAGCAGCAGAACCAAGAAGACCTCAGCGTAGAGGAAGGTGGCCACGGCCGTCCACTGGAGACTCATCCTGATGAAGGGACAGAAACAAACAGAGACTTAACGAGAGACGAGGATCCAACGAGACGAAGAGGACAACGGAGACGAGAAAACAGGAAGACAGAAGACAAGCGGCTGCTAGCTAGGCTACAGAAGCTAAGCTAACCCAGAGCTAACGGTATCCCTACCTTAGGTAACGAGGGTCTCATACAGATATTTATTTATATGTTACAGAGTTTCTCCAGGTTTGAGCAAGTCAAGACTTTTTAAGACTATTATGGGTTAAACTTAAAACTGACTCGAAGTATGAAAAAGGACGACCTGAAACTGGTTGATCACATGAGACAGTTGGAGACTTAAGAGCCGTCTGTTGTGTCTCTGCTTTAAGTGACATTCATGTCTTCAGATCCAGGCTGCAGGTCTCAGTGTCCTCTGTCAGCTGATGGAGCAGTACCAGTTTACGCCACACGGCGGCGCCTCCTTTGTTTTCATCTCTTAGTTCAGCAGGTGTCACTCTTGAATCCGTCTCTTTTTATTTAACTTCCTCCATCATCTCCGTAATGTGGACGACGCTGAAGGCTCCAGTCCACCAACGTTTTATTATCTGTTATCATCGTGTTCTGTAATATGACCTGGTTTATATGGTTCTGTTTAATAAATGTATTGTGATGAATTCCCTCCACTTCGTCTCCTTGTTACTATCAATCCATATCGCTAACAAACGCTACGTGGCGATAAAATCTCCCCACTTCACCTGCGCCGTACGACCGTCCCGTCCCGTCCCGTCCCGTCCCGTCCCGTCCCGGTGCAGCAACACATTACAAACCGGGCTGAACACTGGTTCCACTTCAGGTCTCATTTGTAGTTTAATTTCTGCGTATCGCTAATAGTTATATTTAATAAAGAACTACACAGAACACACGGAACCAACTGTGAATGACAGACGCACTGAACGAAATGAGACTGAAGCAGTAAATGAACGTAAAGATTTAAGACTTGACCAAATGTAATTTAAGACTTTTTAAAGACTTTTAATGACTTTTTATGACTTTTAATGACTCCACTGAAACTGATGTTAAGTCTCTTATTGAATCTATAATGTTCACAAATGAATGAGTTAAACTCCTCTTCCTCAGATCAGCCCTGTTGAGTAGGTGGTCTTTAATGAGACCAGATCAGTGTTCACACCTGGACCCGTTTAACCTGGACTCTAGAGACCAGATCGGTGTTCACACCTGGACCTGTTTAACCTGGACTCTAGAGACCAGATCAGTGTTCACACCTGGACCTGTTTAACCTGGACTCTAGAGACCAGATCAGTTTTCACACCTGGACACTAGAGACCAGATCAGTGTTCACACCTGGACCTGTTTAACCTGGACTCTAGAGACCAGATCAGTGTTCACACCTGGACCTGTTTAACCTGGACTCTAGAGACCAGATCAGTTTTCACACCTGGACACTAGAGACCAGATCAGTGTTCACACCTGGACCTGTTTAACCTGGACTCTAGAGACCAGATCAGTGTTCACACCTGGACCTGTTTAACCTGGACTCTAGAGACCAGATCAGTGTTCACACCTGGACCTGTTTAACCTGGACACTAGAGACCAGATCGGTGTTCACACCTGGACCCGTTTAACCTGGACTCTAGAGACCAGATCAGTGTTCACACCTGGACTCTAGAGACCAGATCAGTGTTCACACTTGGACCTGTTTAACCTGGACTCTAGAGACCAGATCGGTGTTCACACCTGGACCCGTTTAACCTGGACTCTAGAGACCAGATCGGTGTTCACACCTGGACCCGTTTAACCTGGACTCTAGAGACCAGATCGGTGCTCACACCTGGACCCGTTTAACCTGGACTCTAGAGACCAGATCGGTGCTCACACCTGGACCCGTTTAACCTGGACTCTAGAGACCAGATCGGTGTTCACACCTGGACCCGTTTAACCTGGACTCTAGAGACCAGATCGGTGTTCACACCTGGACCCGTTTAACCTGGACTCTAGAGACCAGATCGGTGTTCACACCTGGACCCGTTTAACCTGGACTCTAGAGACCAGATCGGTGCTCACACCTGGACCCGTTTAACCTGGACTCTAGAGACCAGATCGGTGCTCACACCTGGACCCGTTTAACCTGGACTCTAGAGACCAGATCGGTGCTCACACCTGGACCCGTTTAACCTGGACTCTAGAGACCAGATCGGTGCTCACACCTGGACCCGTTTAACCTGGACTCTAGAGACCAGATCGGTGCTCACACCTGGACCCGTTTAACCTGGACTCTAGAGACCAGATCGGTGCTCACACCTGGACCCGTTTAACCTGGACTCTAGAGACCAGATCGGTGTTCACACCTGGACCCGTTTAACCTGGACTCTAGAGACCAGATCGGTGTTCACACCTGGACCCGTTTAACCTGGACTCTAGAGACCAGATCGGTGTTCACACCTGGACCCGTTTAACCTGGACTCTAGAGACCAGATCGGTGTTCACACCTGGACCCGTTTAACCTGGACTCTAGAGACCAGATCGGTGTTCACACCTGGACCCGTTTAACCTGGACTCTAGAGACCAGATCGGTGCTCACACCTGGACCCGTTTAACCTGGACTCTAGAGACCAGATCGGTGCTCACACCTGGACCCGTTTAACCTGGACTCTAGAGACCAGATCGGTGCTCACACCTGGACCCGTTTAACCTGGACTCTAGAGACCAGATCGGTGCTCACACCTGGACCCGTTTAACCTGGACTCTAGAGACCAGATCGGTGTTCACACCTGGACCCGTTTAACCTGGACTCTAGAGACCAGATCGGTGCTCACACCTGGACCCGTTTAACCTGGACTCTAGAGACCAGATCGGTGTTCACACCTGGACCCGTTTAACCTGGACTCTAGAGACCAGATCGGTGCTCACACCTGGACCCGTTTAACCTGGACTCTAGAGACCAGATCGGTGTTCACACCTGGACCCGTTTAACCTGGACTCTAGAGACCAGATCGGTGTTCACACCTGGACCCGTTTAACCTGGACTCTAGAGACCAGATCGGTGCTCACACCTGGACCCGTTTAACCTGGACTCTAGAGACCAGATCGGTGTTCACACCTGGACCTGTTTAACCTGAATCAGGTGTTAATGTGACGTCTGATTATAAGTATATGAGTTAAAAACAGTGAACTGTTAAACAAATAAAGTTTTATGTGATAAACCTGATGAAGTGATGAATCATGGATTAAACGCTAAAGTCTGAAGCCAACATATAATTTCACACTAAATCAGATTAAGCAGAAGCTCAGAGATAAATGAGAGTCTCCTGACCCGACTGAGGCCTGTGGGTGGAGGAGGACAGGGGGGTGTGGTGCTCTGAGCAGCCGGGACATGAAGCAGGGAGCTGGGGCTGACACAGCGGAACGAGACGGCCTCTGGTTCTCACTGCTATAGATTAAATAATAGATTTAAAGTTGACCTTTGACCTAAACACGTCCAGTCCCAGTGAGTCAGTCAAATTGTCTACTGAATGCTACATGCTACATGCTACATGCTAACCCTTCATCCAGAATCTCTTCATAAAACCAGTCTGTTCAACAACACCAGCTTCAGTTCATAGTGAAGCTAACTAGCATGCTAGCTGCTGTCACTCGTGTACTCACTAAGTTCCAGTTAGCCTGTTAGCCTGTTAGCTGCTGTCACTCGTGTACTCACTAAGTTCTAGTTAGCCTGTTAGCCTGTTAGCCTGTTAGCTGCTGTTGAGTTGAGCTTCTACGTCTGGGTGAAGTTTCTGTGACATTTTAAAACCGCTAACAGCTAAAAACACGAGGAGTTCAGACTTTTAAGCTAAGCTAACATCCTGGTAGCCGTTAGCATGAGTTAGCATGAGTTAGCCTCAGCGGGCTGAGAGGAAGCAGAGCCGCAGTCATCGGTGTCCAGGTCGGACTCACCTTAACAGCTGTTCACGCTCACACTCGGAGGATTCAGTCCGCACGAGCTGCTGCCTCTGCCCTGTTAGCCTGTTAGCCTGTTAGCTTCCTGGTGTAAACACTTCCGGCTTTTTAATGCCACCTCATCCTGAAATCTGATTGGACACCGCGAGATAAAGGGGCGGGGTAAGTCTGATAGCGCTTACGTCACCGCGTTTTTTTATTTACATAAATAAACTTTAACTTTATTTGTTAAAATCATTTTATTAGTTAAAATAATAATAGTTTGTTCTTACAGGTAAAGAACTTGTAATGTGTTCTTTTAAATATATATATATATAATAAAATGTGTAATTATTTAATTCACTCATTAATTCTGAGTTTGTCCTTCGTTGCTGGTTTGTTTATTGTTTAGACTGATTAACATATTAAAGGTCTGGGTGCAGTTCCTGGCTGCGGCCGCCAGGGGGAGACTCCGTCCTTCTGCTGAGCTGCTCCACAGACACACACAGGGAGGTCTCACTCTGACTGGTTTTGTTTGCACAGATAAACAGATCAGAGTAAACGCGTCGACAGCTCCTCCCTGTGACGACACAAAGAGGAACTATTATATATTATATTTATTTTATATTCAGATCATGTATTTATTTATGACACAGCAGATAAAAGAACATTAATTACCTTCAATCATTTAAAATAATAAGATATTAAGATATTAGAGTTTGTGTTGTGTACTGAGGATCCTCCCGGCAGCAGCAGCCTCAGTCTGAACAGATGGACCAGGACCAGGACCAGGTGAGTCCAGTGTCTCCTTGTCCATCCTCTGGACGTCCTGCAGTGTGAGTTTATGCTCCAGACTACTAGAAGTCTACATGTGTGACCATCATCATTATCAGACAGACCAGCAGTGATCAGCTGCTCAGGCTCCTGCTCCTGGTCCTGGTCCTGGTCCTGGTCCTGGTCCTGGTCCCGGTCCTGGTCCCGGTCCTGGTTCTGGTTCTGGTCCTGATTCTCCTCCTTGGTTTTTCCCACGATGCTCTGAGAGGACCAGATTACAGAGGGTCAAAGAAAACTGAAGACAAGGACTATAGAGGACATGTGATGAAGACTGGTGATGAAGACTGCAGTACCAGGGAGGAGCTACAGGGGGCAGTAGTCACCATCAGATCCTAACCCCCCAATCTCCAATAACAGCTCCTCCCTCAGCAGAGTTACAAGAGGAAAGCTGGCCTGTCATTGGCTGCTCAGATAAATACCACCAGCCAATGAGAGGACTGGAGAAAGGAGAGATCAGCCAGTCAGAGCAGCCGGTGGATTAAGGACCAGCCCAAGCCCAGGGAGGGACTCAGGACGGGGCGTCTCAGGGGCCCTGGTTCCTCTGACGAGAAGAAGAAGCAGAAGAAGAAGAAGAAGAAGCAGAAGAAGAAGAAGAAGAAGAAGCAGAAGCAGAAGAAGAAGAAGCAGAAGAAGAAGAAGCAGAAGAAGAAGAAGAAGAAGAAGCAGAAGAAGAAGAAGCAGAAGAAGAAGCAGCAGGTGGGTGGAGCCGTGTCTCATCTTGGTTTCTGGACTGAGGAGCTGCATCATCAACGAGCTTCAACCAGAAATAATCCTCAGTCTGTTCTGAAGACGACTGATGAAGCTGTGACCTTCATCATCCATACATCTTTCTTCTTCTGTGGTTTAATGAGTGTGACCAGCAGTGTTTGACGTTAAATGTCCACATGAACAGAGAGACTCCAGAGTCACTAAAACGTCCCGGGACGTGTTGGTCTGAACAGACGCTTAACAAAACAGGAATCAGACAAGAAGTTAGGAGTCGTGGTCACATGACGTGTCTCTGATCAGCTGTTGGTTTACTCACCGTGTCATGTGACCACGACTCACACCCAAACATTAATCATGCAGAAGCTGCTCCGCTGTTGCTAGGCAGTTTAAGTGATGACGATGAAGAACCTCCAGGATTCCTCCTCCTCCTCCTCCTCCTCCTCCTGCTGGTCAGACTGAGTCTAGATCTGGATCCAGGTTCTGGATGATCCGTTACCTCTGCTCTCTGCTCTACCTCCACCAGTTACTAATCATAGCTAATGCTAACGTAGCTAGCTAGCTAATGTTTAACGTGAGGTCAGTACGTTTACATAACAACTACTCATTTAGTAGCTTTCACACAGACAGACACTTAGCTACATGTTGTCATGGCAACTGTCAATCATCATGATGTCACTTCCTGTTTCTATAGCAACAAATAACTTGAATATATGTCAGCATAACATCGAGGGGGCGGGGCTTATGGCCTCTACTGCAGCCAGCCACCAGGGGGCGGGGCTTATGGCCTCTACTGCAGCCAGCCACCAGGGGGCGGGGCTTATGGCCTCTACTGCAGCCAGCCACCAGGGGGCGGGGCTTATGGCCTCTACTGCAGCCAGCCACCAGGGGGAGCTCCACGTGCTGTGAGGAGCCGTCATGGCGTCCGTTGGTTCTACTGTCAACGTTGTGATTCCTGTTTCATTTTTATTATTATTTATTTACATGTGATCTTTCTTTTATAAAACATAAATGATCGTAACCTGTAGAATATATATTTACCAGAGACACAGACACAGTTTTATATATTTGACTAAAGATAACGAGTGTTCAGTAAACGGACAGAAATAATAATAATTATTATTATTGCTGTTATTGTTTGAAATAAATGGATGTGATTTAAACTGAGACACGTATGATGAGTCACCATGACATGATGTCATCTCCGTTACCTCTGCTCTCTGCTCTCTGCCCCCCCCCCAGCATCTCTGATGACTCAGCCTCATCAACCTTTGGCCCCGTGTGGTTACCACGGCGACCGCATCATGTGGTCAACAAGAAAAGCCGAAGCAGATCAATTAAATCCTCGTCTGTTCAGTTGAACTGATTAGAAGCTCTGATGGACGTTGTCCTTAACGAGCCATTAGCTGATTGGCCCAGAGACACAGGAAGCAACTTCATTTCCCATCATACACCCGTCATACAGTATAAAGTTAGAGTATTTAGATTACTGTATTTCTTTAGTAGATTACTAACTGGATCCAGATTAGAGAATACAGACCACTGGCCCAGTCCTGGATTAGATTAACGGTTAATCTGGGATTAGAGTATTTAGATGATCAGGTTATTCCTAATCAGATTATTATTGATTACCTTGTTGTTTGTGTCGTGGTCACATTTTACATGATGAAGCTATAAACGTGATCTAATGCTGCTCATCCAGGGATTAGTCTGCACCTGAAGACAATGCACCACAGAGACATGTGAGTTTTGGTCTGGTCTATACTCTGGAGAGCAGACGTAATTTTGACTCAGTGCTCCATGGCGACTGTAACTAGTTCCCATTACAGACACCAACAGAGAATAGACTGGCCCCATGGGACACGTCTATCACCTGGAAACAGACTCAATTATCTGGTCAGTGTCTAATCTCTGGATGGCTAGTCTCATCAGGGCTTTGTGACCTAAATACCAGTAATGAACAACACATCTTGGTCTGGTCTATCCTCTGGAGAGCTCGTGTTATTACCCTTTGAGAATCTCAGAGAATAGTCTGGTCCACTGATAAGAATCTAAAATGTAAATAAAAGAATAAAAGTCATTAAGAGATGATATTAATTAAAAATGACGTCTTCACACCGCTCTGCACTCGGTCTAATCTCTGGAGAGCGACGGTTGATCTCCTCCTGAGGGATTGTGGGTATTTTCATCTCTGTAACAAACACACGCTGCCTCATTAAGTGAGAGAGGAGGTTCGGTACAGTCTAATCCCTGGACAGCAGTCTTTATTCCTGTCAGGACAGATTCCTCTGTGGTGCTTGTGTCATGAATATTATTTTCTGAGGATTTGATCATTTGCTGCGTCTCTGGACGTTTGTTGTTCAGACACAACGTTTGAAAGTTCAGAAGAAAACTGGAGAGTGAACTCAAAAAGCAGGAACGCTCTGAGACGAAGCCAAAGGTACCTGACTGATGCGACAGCTAGCGCTAGATAGTTAACAGACTAGAGGAATGCTAACAGACTCAAGCTAAAGCTAACAGACCAAGCTAAAGCTAAAGCTAAAGCTAATGGACCAAGGTCTCCAGATGAACATTAAATCGTCTTCAGTAAAGATGGCGGAGGTGTTAGCGTTAGCCTGAGCTCATATTTAGCTTCATCCAGGATCCATCCAGTCGCACGACGTTTCTCTTCTTCATCGTTTTCAGACATTTAAATCCTAAATTCTTCATTTGTCGGTGGCAGAGAAGAATTCAACATGGCTGCTGCTAGAAGGCAAATAGTGGTGCTAACGCTAACTAGGCAGTGTCGCCATGGAGACGTCACAGCGACAGGGTGAAGAAATGTGTTTGATCACATGACGAAGACGAATCTGCAGCGTTTTGCTCCGAGCGTCTCTGGAGTCTGAAGACATCAGCAGAAAATAAAAGCCGCTGACAGAGGGAGTTATTCCTGTGGTGGAGTCATGACTCAGCGTTTTATTTCTTTACCGCTGATGATTAACGGTTAATTTGGGAGAGTGGCTGTGTTTCTGCTCAGACTTCCATCTTTGTGGGGACCAACGGTTTAAAAACGTTTAAGTTAAAATCATGTTTAGATTCAGAGTCCTGGAAACGTAGTGAGTCCTCACACACACACACACACACACACACACACACACACACTGAGGTCTAATTAATCTCATTGGATATGATAATGAGGCCTTCAGCTCCGCCCACCTCAGATCAAAACACTGGCATTATTGAGAATTATTGTTAATTACATTTGATCAGATTAAATCTAAATTTACATTTTAATTTTAAAAACTAATAACATTCATTGTGTTTTGAACATTTCAAACATTTCTGTTGTTTTACTTTTTTAAAAACAAAAACAAAAACAAACAAGATCCTTTCTGGTAAAAAATAAATGAGTTTGTGACGAAGATGAACGTCTGTGTCGTATGTGTCACAACTAGACACAATAATGATGAAGTGAAGCTCTGCAGCATCAGGTTGAACACTATAGTAGAATCAATTAGAGCAGATTTTAATATTTTAAATGTTTAATTAAATCTGAGTAACAGCTGTTTTTAAAACCTGGTTTAGTGGTTCAGGTTAGAACCAGGTCTTGTGATCACTGTTTCCTGATGATGAAACCTGTGACAGAGACTGGATCATTGTTCTCCAGTAATTAGCCTGAGCCCTGTCCAGCAAACACAACCCTGAGTCTGCAGTTTCCATTACACTTTAATGAAATCACACAAATATACAAACTCAGCAGAAGGCAATGGCAATGATATAAAAACTGACACAGGCTATTACATGAAGATTCATCATCATCATCATCATCATCATCACATTAGAACTCAGCAAAAATAAAAAAATAAAAACAAGGCAATGGTAAATGGTATCAAAACATGGGCCCTGACTACTTCCTGGAAAGCGTTGACTCGAGGCAACAAACGTTTTCCGTGTTTTCAGTGAAAAGTAAAAAGTTTTCCAGACGGATGGCGGCGAGCTGCAGGCGGCGAGCTGCAGGCGGCGGGGCGGAGGCTTCGAGTGGTGACCAGGGACCGCAGTCAGCTGATCCTGATTCTAGAGGTTCATTGGTCGAAGCCTCGTGATCCGACGCCCCCCCTGAACTAAGACACCAGATCCAGCAAGAACAAGACTTCTCAACCGGCGGCTCAGGGACCAGGAACAGAGCCAGGACCAGAACTAGGACTAGAACCAGGTCTAGGACCAGGACCAGAACTAGGACCAGGACCAGAACTAGGACCAGAACCAGGTCTAGGACCAGGACCAGAACTAGGACCAGAACTAGGACCAGAACCAGGTCTAGGACCAGGAACAGAACTAGGACCAGGAACAGAACTAGGACCAGAACTAGGACCAGAACCAGGTCTAGGACCAGGACTAGAACTAGGACCAGAACCAAGTCTAGGACCAGGACCAGAACTAGGACCAGAACCAGAACCAGGTCTAGGACCAGGTCTAGGACCAGGTCTAGGACCAGGATGATCTTTGAGCCTGGTCGACGGCTGAGAATCTCCTCCTCAGAATAATAATAATAATAATAATAATAATAATAATTAATTAATTAATAATGGTGTTATGATACAATAGAGACTCTGGGAGTCTACTCATCTGTTGCTATGATACAATGAAGCGCGCTGGGATTCGCTGTCCACACACGACCAATCATCTGTCAGGAGTCTGCAGGGTGGGAGGGGCTTAAAGAGGCGGGGTCTAACTCATAAACCGTTCCATCCAATAAATAGAAGCCAGCGTCAAAATAAATAAAAGAATAAATATCTGCAGAACGTTCAAGACTCTCAGCGCCGAGTGTTAGTGTGTGTGTTACTGTGTGTGTGTTACAGTGTGTGTGTGTTACAGTGTGTGTGTGTGTGTTACTTTGTGTGTGTGTGTGTTACAGTGTGTGTGTTACTGTGTGTGTGTGTGTGTGTTACTGTGTGTGTGTGTGTTACAGAGTGTGTGTTACAGTGTGTGTGTGTGTTACAGAGTGTGTTACAGTGTGTGTGTGTGTGTTACTGTATGTGTGTGTGTTACAGAGTGTGTTACAGAGTGTGTGTTACAGTGTGTGTGTGTGTGTTACAGTGTGTGTGTGTGTGTTTCTGTGTGTGTGTGTGTTACAGTGTGTGTGTGTGTGTTTCTGTGTGTGTGTGTTGTTTTATTATTCCAGGAATTAGACCCATCCCTCTTACCGGCCTCTTCAGTCTCGTTAGCCTCCTCCCAGCTGACCCCCCCACCCACACACACACACACACACACACACCCACACACACACACACGCGCGCACACACACACACATGCTGTCACCATGGAAACCCACCAAACACTGATTTGCTGAATTATCAGTCTCTCTATCAGATCTGTGTAGATCAGCTGTTGATCAGCTGTTGATCAGCTGTAGATCAGCTGTTGATCAGCTGTAGATCAGCTGGTTATGAGCTTCTGGTTCTCTGTGATATTTTAGTTAAAAGATGCAGAAACTAATTTAAACGTCTTGATGTGATGAAATCAAACTAACCCAGATGGTCTCTAAGCTCCTCCCCTTCCTGCCTCCGTCTCTTCTTCTCTCCTTCCCGCCTCCATCTTTTCCTCCCTGATCAGTATTCTCCTCCTCCTTCCTCTCAGTATTCCAGCTGCGTCTCCTCCTCCTCCTCCTCCTCCTCCTCACGTTAACACAGAGAGAATCTGACCTCCTGTTTTAGAGGAACATTTATTTCAGGTTAACGCCGCTCCCTCTCTTCGTCCCAGAGTTTAAAGGACGAGTTGAGATCTGGACTAAAATGAAAAATTAAATCTGATAAAGTTGATCAGTGATTGAATGAGTTTCCAGAGCAGCGGCTGATGATCAGTGGCGTCGTTCCCTCTCTGCTCTACATGAATCATCTACAAGGCAGTCTTTTATCAGGACCCTTCCTCCTCCTCCTCCTCCTCCTCCTCCTCGTCACTCGGGTCCTTTTGGCCCCAAAGATTCAAATGACAGTGAAACAGCAAGAAAGAAAAAGGTGCTTCGTAGCTTTATGGCATCGCTGAGAGCCGACGGACAGACTTGACCGAGGTCCAACACTTCCCCCCAACATGACCCAGTTCAGAAGAAGAAGAACTGAACTGGTCTGCATAGTCTCTGGATCAGGCCCTGGATCAGGCTCTGGATCAGGCCTTGGATCAGGCCTTGGATCAGGCTCTGGATCAGGCCCTGGATCAGGCTCTGGATGAGGCCTTGGATCAGGCCTTGGATCAGGCCTTGGATCAGGCCTTGGATCAGGCTCTGGATCAGGCTCTGGATCAGGCCTTGGATCAGGCTCTGGATCAGGCCTTGGATCAGGCCTTGGATCAGGCTCTGGATCAGGCTCTGGATCAGGCCTTGGATCAGGCCTTGGATCAGGCTCTGGATCAGGCTCTGGATCAGGCCTTGGATCAGGCTCTAGATCAGGCCTTGGATCAGGCCTTGGATCAGGCTCTGGATCAGGCTCTGGATCAGGCTCTGGATCAGGCTCGTAGAACTCAAACTGAAGGACGTGTTGTGAATGAGATGCTAGCTGACCTAGCGTAGCCGTTAGCCATCGCTGAACTTTCTTCTGGACAAATGTTAGAAACTAAAAGAAGCGGTTGTTTGACGGGGAAATGTTGGACCACAGAACCCAGAGGGAGAACCAGGGCGCTGCAGCGGCGCCAGTCCTGGTCCAGACTCTTTAGATCCAGCTCGGTTCTGAGACTGAGCCGCCAGCGCCAACGCCCTCGTTCTCCGTCCAAAACCAAACCTCCACCCATCCATCCACACACCACGGCCGGTGTCTTTTCCCAGAACCAGATCAGACTGGTCCTGGTCCTGGTTCTGAGAAGTGGTGGGTTTGGTTCTGGCCCTGGTTCTGTCTCGCGGCTCTCTCTCTTTCTCTAATGTAGTAGAACGTTCATCTTTGTACAAGTTCAGCTCAGTTCTTATTACACGTTAACGTCTTTAAATCGTTGTTTTTATCTTCTTTCTTTTTTCTTCTTTACACGTTTGGCCACAAGTCCTAAGAGTTCTAGTCTCGGTTGTTTTTGGTCCAGGTCTGAAGCGGTCCGGTCCGCTGGGCTTGTAGCTCTGCACAGTATTTCCCCTGGGCACGGTTAGCATGGCGCTGTAAAGCATGGCGTGGAGACGTGGTCGTCTCCAGAACCCGTCGTCCAGCTGGTTCTGGGTGGTTCTGGTCCTGAAGAACGCCGGCTAGTCCACTTCTCTGACGGGTCGACGTATTTACAGCCTGTGCTGGAATGTATTCAAACTCTACTTTTGTTCCTCGAGATCATTATTCACGACTCTAACGAGTTCCACAGTCTTGATTGGTCGGGCAGTACATTACTAAAGAGTCTCCTGGCCAATAGGAGGCCAGAGGCCAGCGTGACTGACCAATGACGGAGCGGGAGCAGGGGGAGAAAGAGAGAGGGATGAAAGAGGAAACAAGGAAAGGAGAGGGAGGAGAGAGGAGGATGAGGAGGAGGTGAAGATGTGAGGGTCTGAGGGTTAATGGACACAGGTTCTGGTCGGTCAGTAGGCATCGGGCTCAGTGTGCTGTGGTACCGAGTGATTGTCCAGAGAAGAAAACATCGAGTGGTTGGTAGAAACATCTGGATCCAGTTCCTTCATTAAAGCTCCAAACAACGAGTCAGAGGATCCGTCCAGACCGTCAGAACCTCCTGACCCTGGCTCTGAATGCCCCCCCCCATCAATCTAAACCAACCGGTGCATCCACAGGTTTGTGTTTAGCCCCAGAACGAGTCCTGTACATGGATCCACGTCGGTTTGAGAACTGATTTCCCCTAAAATCCACCAGAGGAGGTAGTTGGGGTCCGAGCCGCTCCATCAATCGATCCATCAGTCACCTGACAAATAAATCACTGATGGATCGATTGCAGCCGGAGCTGGAGCCGTCGGTTCAACTGACTGTCAAACAGTTCAGAAACCCCCCCCCCCACGCCTCTTCCTCCCTCCCCCGTCCACCCCCCCCCATCCCCCCCATCAGTCCATTCAGGCCCCGCCTCCTCTCAGCTGCTCCCAGACATCAGGTTGATGGCTTGCTCCAGTTTGTGCCTCAGTTTGTGTTTGCGACAGTACCCGTCCCGGTCCAACGCCGTCAGGATCTGCAGACCCAGGAGAGAAACAGGAAGTGACATCACGACCTTCATGACCAGGTCTGATTGATGAACACAGCTAACATCTACCGACTGTCTCACCTCTTCCTTGTACTTGTTGATGTAGAAGTAAAGCTCACTGAGCGCGCTCAGGGTGTTGAACTCGTTGCCGTGGAGACGGGACTGTTCCACCAGGTAGGCGTCCATGTCCTGATCGCTGATGCTGGGCATCTTGGCAATATCCCTGTAGTACCTGGAGGAGACAGACACAGTCAGCTGTCTGACAACGCTAACCAGTAGCTTTACTGAGCCTGCAGTGCTAATAGAGTTAGCACTAGACCTAATTAACATATAGTTAGCACCATAGAGCTGCTCTACTCATTTATATAAACACATCTTAACTTGTTTTAAGTCATATTTAGTCGCATGTCGTCTTATTTTAGCCGGAGCGGCTTTATTGTTTTAACTTTAACTTTATAAATGATCCAGTCGTAGAAAAGACACTGGCTCTGCTTTAGTCATTAGCATATTACCACTTAGCAGGTAAGCTAATATTAGCACAGGTCCTGTGTGTTAGCTGCATACTGTACATACTGTACATGAATCAATTAGCATTATTTATTTTTATATACAGTTTGTTAGTCTGTACGTTAGCGTTCAAGCTACCATATATATATTTTATTCTTCTGCTGTTTCTTCTTATGAATGTATGTACGGTGTCCTTGAGTGCCAAGAAAGGCGCCTTTAAATAAAATGCATTATTATTATTATTATTACCACTTGACTAAATAAATTTTTTAGCTTACTAGCATGTTCGCTATCACCTCAAGATGTGAGTATTAAATGCATGTTAGCTGCATACGCTACATATGTGAATAAGTTAGCATTATTTCTTCTTACAGTATGTTTGTCGACATGCTAGCTACCTTTCCAGTAAACACATCTGTTAGCGTGCTAGCTACCTTTCCAGTAAACACATGTGTTAGCATGCTAGCTACCTTTCCAGTAAACACACGTGTTAGCATGCTAGCTACCTTTCCAGTAAACTCATGTGTTAGCGTGCTAGCTACCCTTCCAGTAAACACACGTTAGCGTGCTAGCTACCTTTCCAGTAAACTCATGTGTTAGCGTGCTAGCTACCTTTCCAGTAAACTCATGTGTTAGCGTGCTAGCTACCTTTCCAGTAAGCTCATGTGTTAGCGTGCTAGCTACCTTTCCACCCAGCTCTTGTAGTTGGGGATGTCTTTAGCGTAGAGCAGCTTGTTGGACGGAGAGTCTTTTCCGAGTCGATGCTCAGACGTGGAGCAGGAGTCCATGAAGGTCTGAGCGACGACTGACAGGCAGGCGTCGGTGATGCTGCTCTTGTGGATGTCAAACACAAACTGAGGGTTCTTGATGACGTTGACCCAGAACCTGAGAGGAAGGCTGCAGAACACAGACACCTGTTAAACCTTGACACCTTAACTTCCTGCTCAGAAAACTCTCCACTTCCTGTCAGCCTCTCACCAGTTGCTCTTCCAGGTGTGTCGGACGTCTGGGTCGCTGATCTGACGTTTGTCGGCCTGCTCATCCAGGAAGTCGAACATGTATTTAATAGCCAATGGGAGCGCAGAGCCGCGGTGGGCGGTACTAAACACCGTCTCAAAAAGGTCGTCCACAAACTTCTGCAGCGTCCCCTGGTGGTGAAAGGAACAACACACGGGATCAGACATGTCCTCTGAAGAGGGACGCAGGGTTCTGGTTCTGGTCCAGCTTTAATCCAGAAGGTTCAGATTGATGCAAGGGTCCACAGACACCTCCTGTTGTGTGTCTGTTGTGTTGTGTATTGTGTTATTGTGTTACCTTGGTGGCCAGCAGTCTGGTCAGGTAGATCTCAGAAACCATCTTGCTGCCTCGGTCTCCTTCTCTCTGGTCGCTGTGTTCGTGGTTCTTTACCAGATGCCACAGTTTGGTTCCTGGAGACAGAACAGAATCAGCTGCAGGTTCTCCCGGTTCTCCAGGTCTACATGTCAACACTAACACTCCACTACCACGGTCCAGAGATCCTAACAGAGTCAGTACCTGTCTCCTGGTCCGGGGTGATCATGGGGGCTCTGGACCTCAGGCTGTCTGGACTGCTGGACGTCCTCAGTAAAGATTCTGAGGACACAAACAGAGACATGAACAACTGAGACATGCGTAGATCACGTGTAGATCACGTGTAGATGAACACATGTAGATCATGTGTAGGTCATGTGTAGGTCATGTGTAGATGAACATGTGTAGACCATGCGTAGATCATGCGTAGATCACGTGTAGATCACGTGTAGATCATTTGTAGATGAACGTGTGTAGATGATCGTGTAGATCACGTGTAGATCATGTGTAGATCATATTTAGGTCATGTGTAGATCATGTGTAGATGAACATGTGTAGATCACGTGTAGATCATGTGTACATCAAGTGTAGATCACGTGTAGATCACGCGTAGATCACGTGTAGATCACGTGTAGATCACGTGTAGATCACGCGTAGATCACGTGTAGATCACGTGTAGATGAACACGTGTAGATCACGTGTAGATCACGTGTAGATCACGTGTAGATCACGCGTAGATCACGTCTAGATCAACACATGTAGATCATGTGTAGATCACGTGTAGATCATGCATAGATCATGTGTAGATCATGCATAGATCACGTGTCGATCGTGTGTAGATCACGTGTAGATCACGCATAGATCATGCGTAGATCATGCGTAGATCACGTGTAGATCACGCGTAGATCATGTGTAGATCACGTGTAGATCACGTGTCGATCGTGTGTAGATCACGTGTAGATCATGCATAGATCATGCGTAGATCATGTGTAGATCACGCATAGATCACGTGTCGATCGTGTGTAGATCACGTGTAGATCACGTGTAGATCACGTGTCGATCGTGTGTAGATCACGTGTAGATCATGCATAGATCATGCGTAGATCATGCGTAGATCACGTGTAGATCACGTGTAGATCATGCATAGATCATGCATAGATCACGTGTAGATCACGTGTAGATCACGTGTCGATCGTGTGTAGATCACGTGTAGATCATGCATAGATCATGCGTAGATCATGTGTAGATCACGCATAGATCACGTGTCGATCGTGTGTAGATCACGTGTAGATCATGCGTAGATCACGTGTAGATCACGTGTAGATCATGCATAGATCATGCATAGATCATGCGTAGATCACGTGTAGATCACGTGTAGATCATGCATAGATCATGCATAGATCACGTGTAGATCATGTGTAGATCACGTGTAGATGATGTGTAGATCATGTGTAGATCACGTGTAGATGAACACATGTAGATCATGTGTAGGTCATGTGTAGGTCATGTGTAGATCATGTGTAGATGAACATGTGTAGACCATGCGTAGATCATGTGTAGATCATGCATAGATCACGTGTAGATCACGTGTAGATCACGTGTAGATCATGCGTAGATCATGTGTAGATACCGTGTAGATCATGCATAGATCACGTGTAGATCACGTGTAGATCACGCGTAGATCACGTGTAGATCACGCGTAGATCACGTGTAGATCATGTGTAGATCACGTGTAGATCATGCATAGATCACGTGTAGATCACGCGTAGATCACGTGTAGATCATGTGTAGATCACGTGTAGATCATGCGTAGATCATGTGTAGATACCGTGTAGATCATGCATAGATCACGTGTAGATCACGTGTAGATCACGCGTAGATCACGTGTAGATCACGCGTAGATCATGTGTAGATCACGTGTAGATCACGTGTAGATCACGCGTAGATCACGTGTAGATCATGTGTAGATCACGTGTAGATCATGCGTAGATCCAATCCAATCCAATCCAATTTTATTTATATAGCACAATTTAAATAAACACAAGGTTTCCAAAGTGCTTCACAATAAAATACAATAAATAACACAACAGAAGTACAATAGAACAACGAACACAATGAGGTAAAAGTACGGTAAAACAAAAATAAAGCCAATGAGATAAAAGAGATAACAGATAAAACACAGTAAAAATCCTTAAAATAAAATAAATGAGGTCAACTTCCTACTAGGTGTTAAAAGCCAAGGAGAAGAGGTGGGTCTTTAGGTGGGATTTAAAAACAGACAGAGAGGAGGCCTGTCTGATGTGCTGAGGCAGATTGTTCCAGAGTTTTGGAGCTGCCACAGCGAAGGCACGATCCCCTCTTATCATGTGTAGATAATGTGTAGATCACGCGTAGATCACGTGTAGATACCGTGTAGATCACGTGTAGATCATGTGTAGATGATCACGTGTAGATCATGTGTAGATGATCACGTGTGTAGATGATCATGTGTAGATCATGTGTAGATCACGTGCAGATCATGTGTAGATCATGTGTAGATCACGTGTAGCTCACGTGTAGATCATGTGTAGATCACGTGTAGATCATGTGTAGATGATCACGTGTAGATCATGTGTAGATGATCACGTGTAGATCATGTGTAGGTCATGTGTAGATCATGTGTAGATCACGTGTAGATCATGTGTAGATCATGTGTAGATCATGTGTAGATGATCACGTGTAGATCATGTGTAGATGATCACGTGTAGATCACGTGTAGGTCATGTGTAGATCATGCGTAGATCATGTGTAGATGATCATGCGTAGATCATGTGTAGATCATGCGTAGATCATGCGTGTGCTCTGTACCGTATCTGCTCAGTGATCTGGTGAAGGTGAAGGAGTTTGCGATGTTGTAGGCTGAAACCTGCTTCTGGACCAGCGCCACCAGAGAACCATCCGTTACCTAGCAACACATCAATCAGTCAATCATCATCATCATCATCATCATCATCATTATGAAGTTGTTTTTAAAATAAATGATGTGAAACCTGAGAACACCATCACTGAATGTTCTCATCCAGCAGCAGAACACCGCTAACAAGCTAACTGGCTAACTGGCTAACGAACTACACACAGACTGACAGACGGACTGACTGACTGACTAACTAGCTAGCCAACTAGCTAACCAACTGACTGACTGATTGACTGACTGGCTAACTAGCTAGCCAACTAGCTAACCAACTGACTGGTTGACTGACTGGCTAACTAGCTAGCTAACTAGCTAACCAACTGACTGACTGATTGACTGACTGGCTAACTAGCTAGCCAACTAGCTAACCAACTGACTGACTGATTGACTGACTGGCTAACTAGCTAGCTAACGAACTGACAAGCTAACTGACAAACTAACTAGCTGACTAATTCTCTTGCTCCCTAACTAGCTAACTAAGTGACTAACTAGCTAACAAGCTAACTGACTAATGAATAACCTAAATAACTGACTGACTAGCTAGCTAGCTAACTAAAAGACTGACTAGCTAAGTACCTGATAGTGCGCCAGTGTGTTGAGTCTCTTCCAGTCACTTTCGATCTTGGTCGTGACGTCTTCGTCCTGCAGGATGATCCTGGTCAGTCGACCCTGACGCCACTCTGGTAACACAAACATAAACACAGACCCACCACTAGCATTTAGCATTTAGCACTTAGCAGGGGTTGTGGTGTGTTTTTGTTGAAATGAAGGTGGATGGTTTCCTTTTCTTTTTCTAATATGATGCAGCTGCTGCTAATAAATTCACTTCTATGTTGGAGAATCAACAGACATAAACGTCTGTGTGAATGTTCTTTAGCTAACGCCGTAGCTAGCCAACATGAACCAGGACGAATGAGCCCGTTACCGAGGTCCATGTCGTCAGCCTGCGGTCTCTGGGAGAACGGGATTCCTTTGTAGACGGCGTCCAGCAGTTTGTCTTTGACCTGAGTCACCGTGTCACAGTTCAACACCTTCACCGGCACCTCGGTCCCGGCCTCGCCCTCCGGAGGGATGCACATCAGCGTCTGACACAGAGACACCGGGGTTACATGGGTGGTCCACGTCCAACACGTCACTAATTAGACACTAACGAGATGAATTACCAGCTGTTTGTAGTCGATCTGTTGTCTGATGAGTTTGTCTTCACTCAGAGAATAACGAGCTTCTCCTGTGATGGCGTCAATCGGTCCTTTCTCCATCTGCTGCTTTATGGCACAGTACAACATGAAGAGAGGCTCCCCAGCACACTCCTGGAGGGGGGAGGAGGAGGAGGAGGAGGAGGGGGAGGAGGAGGAAAACAGGAGGAGGAGGGACGAGGAGGAGGAGGAGGAGGAGGAGGAGGAGGAGGAGGAGGAGGGAGGAGGATGAAAAGAGTTTAATCCTGAACAATCAGTCCCGTTTATCCTATGAATAAATTAAGAGCAGCTCTGATCTGATTGGTCACGGTCAGAGAAGAGGAAGGATGGAAGAGGAGGAGAGGAGGAGAGGAGGAGGAGGAAGAGAGGAGAAGAAGAAGAGGAGAGAAGGAGGAGAAGAGGAGGAGAGAAGGAGGAGGAGGAGGAGGAGAGAAGGAGGAGAGAAGGAGAGAAGGAGGAGGAGGAGGAGAGAAGGAGGAGAGAAGGAGAGAAGGAGGAAGAGAGGAGGAGAAGGAGAGGAGGAGGAGAGAAGGAGGAGAAGAGGAGAAGAGGAGGACATAGGGAGCAGAGGAGAGAAGGAGAGAAGGAGGAAGAGAGGAGGAGAGGAGGAGAGAAGGAGGAGGAGGAGAGAAGGAGCAGAGGGGAGAAGGAAGAGGACAGGAGGAGAAGATGAGAAAGAGGAGGAAGAAGAGAGGAGAGAAGGAGAGCAGGAGGAGGAGAGAAGGAGGAGAAGGAGGAGGAGAGAAGGAGGGGAGAAGGAGAGAAGGAGGAGGAGAAGGAGAGGAGGAGGAGAGAAGGAGAGAAGGAGGAACAGAGGAGGAGAAGGAGAGGAGGAGGAGAGAAGGAGGAGAAGAGGAGGAAGAAGAGGAGAGGAGGAGGAAGAAGAGAGGAGGAGAGGAGGAGAGAAGGAGCAGAGGAGAGAAGGAAGAGGACAGGAGGAGAAGATGAGAAGGAGGATGAGGAGAGAAGGAGGAGGAGGAGCAGTACCTTGAGGAATCGATGCAGCAGGAAGGTGAACCAGTTGGTCAACATCTTCTCAGCAACAGACTCAGTCCTGAACAAAGGTCAGAGGTCAGAGGTCATTAATCAATACCTGATACCTGAGCTAGAGCTTGACTTTTATTTTGAAAGAGCAGGAGGAAACAGAAGCAGTGAGGTGTCAGGACGTCCTCTGACCTCCTGAGCAGCAGTTTAGGATGGTTCCTGTTCTCCAGGTTCTTCTCTATCAGGTCGGCCAGCAGCTGCTTCAGCACCACGGTGGCGTACTCCATCCGGCCCTGACGGGACAGACAGGCTCACGTTAGCGCTCGTTAGCGGACTCGTTAGCAGACTCGTTATCAGGCTCGTTAACAGGCAGCTACCTGCAGAGCGGCCATCAGCAGCGAGGCCACGTTCCCTCGGTCTCTCATGGAGAAGGACCTCTGAGCCTCCAGAGTGTGGATGAAGGTCAACAGGAACATCTTGTTGTTGAGCAGCTGACTGAAGAGACGTAGCGCTTTCTCCACGTTAGCTGGAGACTGAAGGGACACGCCACCAGGTTAACGTATGACTGGACACACTGCTGCAGGGTTAACTGATGAAGCCACAGGTTAACAGTACACATGACCTGCTGTATGTACCTATGTCCAGGATCAGCTGATGAACTAACTAATGGAACAGGAAGTGTTTCTGATCTCCGTCTACACATCGGTACAACAGCTCAGAGATTCCTGCTGGCCTGGTTCATTAAAGCTGTGATGGTTCTACTTCCTGTTCTGTGTTCTGTGTGTTGTGTTGTGTTGTTGTTGTGTTGTGTTGCGTTGCGTTGCGTTGCGTTGCGTTGCACGTACATCCAGCTCCTTGAGGACGGGGTGCTCTTCAATCCCAGGGAACATGACTCTCATGGTGTAGGTCCGATACTCCAGGAAGGGAATCTTCACTCCGTCCATGTCGTTGGTCAGTTCCTGGATGTCGGTCTGAAGCTCAGCGAAGGCTGCATGTAGGAAGACTATGGTTACTACGGCGACGGACAGGTAGGAGGATGTAAAGGAAGGAAGGGAAGGATGTGAGGCAGGCGTACCCTCCTTGCACTCCAGCGCCACCCGGCTCTCCAGGTTGTCCATCTGAAGCTGGAGGCGTTTGAGCGTGCGGTCGGCGTCCCGGGTCTTCCTCTTGTAGGCGATCAGAACAGCGATGATGGCGATGAGCAGAACGCCTCCGCCCGCCCCGATCCCGATGATGGCGGGCAGCGTCAGGGCGCTGTCGGAGTAGATATGGAGCGTCCCCGGGGAGTACTCCAGACCTCCGACCAGGATCTGTTCAGGTAGAAGACAAAGAGTCAACACGGTGGACACTTCCATCACAACCCAGACCCCAGGAAGTAGCCTGAGCCTCAGCTCATAGGAGACAATACTGCTGTGATCGTCCTGATCTCTGGATGAGACCGAGGCGTAAGAGGACAATCATCATCATCATCATCATCATCATCATCAGAGAATCATTATTTAACCCTAAATCTGTCTCCTGCTGTTTGACACGTCCAGTTGGAGCAGAGGCTGCAGCCTCTAAGGACCGCGTCCAGGTAAGACGCTTGATCAGGACACCTCAGCCATGGACACGGCGGGAGGCGAACCTGGCACCCCTCGGTCCCAAGCTACAACTCTAACCACTAGTCCACAGCTCCCCCAGTAATGTAGGATGAGGGTGTGGTTGTTGTGTTTCTACTGTGGTTGTTGTGTCTCTATTGTGGTTGTTGTGTCTCTATTGTGGTTGTTGTGTCTCTACTGTGGTTGTTGTGTCTCTATTGTGGTTGTTGTGTCTCTACTGTGGTTGTTGTGTCTCTATTGTGGTTGTTGTGTCTCTACTGTGGTTGTTGTGTCTCTACAGTGGTTGTTGTGTCTCGATTGTGGTTGTTGTGTCTCGATTGTGGTTGTTGTGTCTCTACTGTGGTTGTTGTGTCTCTATTGTGGGTGTTGTGTCTCTATTGTGGGTGTTGTGTCTCTACTGTGGTTGTTGTGTCTCGATTGTGGTTGTTGTGTCTCTATTGTGGGTGTTGTGTCTCTATTGTGGGTGTTGTGTCTCTATTGTGGTTGTTGTGTCTCTACTGTGATTGTTGTGTCTCTACTGTAGTTGTTGTGTCTCAGTGATTGTCGTGTCTCAGTGATTGTCGTGTCTCAGTGGTTGTTGTGTCTCTATTGTAGTTGTTGTGTCTCTACTGTGGTTGTTGTGTCTCTACTGTGGTTGTTGTGTCTCAGTGGTTGTTGTGTCTCAGTGGTTGTTGTGTCTCTACTGTAGTTGTTGTGTCTCAGTGGTTGTTGTGTCTCTACTGTAGTTGTTGTGTCTCTACTGTGGTTGTTGTGTCTCAGTGGTTGTTGTGTCTCAGTGGTTGTTGTGTCTCTACTGTGGTTGTTGTGTCTCTACTGTAGTTGTTGTGTCTCAGTGGTTGTTGTGTCTCTACTGTGGTTGTTGTGTCTCTACTGTGGTTGTTGTGTCTCTACTGTAGTTGTTGTGTCTCTACTGTGGTTGTTGTGTCTCAGTGGTTGTTGTGTCTCTACTGTAGTTGTTGTGTCTCTACTGTAGTTGTTGTGTCTCTATTGTAGTTGTTGTGTCTCTACTGTGGTTGTTGTGTCTCAGTGGTTGTTGTGTCTCTACTGTAGTTGTTGTGTCTCTACTGTAGTTGTTGTGTCTCTACTGTAGTTGTTGTGTCTCTATTGTAGTTGTTGTGTCTCTACTGTGGTTGTTGTGTCTCAGTGGTTGTTGTGTCTCTACTGTAGTTGTTGTGTCTCTACTGTGGTTGTTGTGTCTCAGTGGTGATTTTCCTTTTTTCCAGCTGTTGAGGAACGTTCTGTGTCGATGTGTGGTTCTGTGTTGATGTGTGGTTCTGTGGTGGTTCTGTGGTGAGACACTTTAACGTCTTCATGAAGTGAGACTTGTCTGGAGGTGGACCAGCAGGTTGATGAATGTTTGATGAAAGAGTTTCAACATGAATAAATGATCAAGACGATGATCAATGATGACTGATGCTGCACGGACCGTTCATTAGGCTTCATACTTTAAATGTAGACACACAGTAGAAGAAAATAAATCAGACCAATTACCCATGATTCCCTGGGGCTAAACGGAATGACTTTACCCTTTATGAAGACCCCCCCCTGGCTCATGGGACCCCTCTCTCACAGGGACCCTGTCTCATAGGGCCCCTGGCTCATAGGGCCCCTGGCTCATGGGGACCCTGGCTCATGGGGCCCCTGGCTCATGGGACTCCTCTCTCACAGGGACCCTGGTTCATGGGACCCCTGGCTCATAGGGCCCCTGGCTCATGGGACCCCTGGCTCATGGGACCCCTCTCTCACAGGGACCCTGTCTCATAGGGCCCCTGGCTCATAGGGCCCCTGGCTCATGGGGACCCTGGCTCATGGGGACCCTGGCTCATGGGGCCCCTGGCTCATGGGACCCCTCTCTCACAGGGACCCTGGCTCATAGGGCCCCTGGCTCATAGGGCCCCTGGCTCATGGGGACCCTGGCTCATGGGGCCCCTGGCTCATGGGACCCCTCTCTCACAGGGACCCTGGTTCATGGGACCCCTGGCTCATAGGGCCCCTGGCTCATGGGACCCCTGGCTCATGGGACCCCTCTCTCACAGGGACCCTGGTTCATGGGACCCCTGGCTCATAGGGCCCCTGGCTCATGGGACCCCTGGCTCATGGGACCCCTCTCTCACAGGGACCCTGGCTCATAGGGCCCCTGGCTCATAGGGCCCCTGGCTCATGGGGACCCTGGCTCATGGGACCCCTCTCTCACAGGGACCCTGGTTCATGGGACCCCTGGCTCATGGGACCCCTGGCTCATAGGGCCCCCGGCTCATGGGACCCCTGGCTCATGGGGCCCCTCTCTCGCAGGGCCCCTGGTTCATGGGGCCCCTGACTCACCATGACTCGCTGTTCTCCGGTGAGATCTGGCGAATCACAGAGCAGCTGGTTCTCTGAGACGGTGAGCAGACAGGGGGCCTCTCCAATCAGGACGGTGTAGTTGAGGCGGTTGTTACCGGGGGCGGGGGGGATCAGGTTCTTCCCCTGGAACACAAACATGTCCACACTCATTACACCTCCTAGTCCATCCTCCTCATCCTCCTCCATCATCCTCCTCCTCCACCTCCTCCTCCTCCATCATCCTCCTCCTCCACCTCCTCCTTCATCATCCTCCTCCTCCTCCATCATCCTCCTCCATCATCCTCCTCCTCCTCCATCATCCTCCTCCATCATCCTCCTCCTCCACCTCCTCCTCCATCATCTTCCTCCTCCACCTCCTCCTCCTCCATCATCCTCCTCCTCCACCTCCTCCTCCACCTCCTCTACTTACCTTGAGGATAATGGGTGACCCTGGCTTCACCTCCAGGATCCCAGAGCTCCCCAGGGGGTCAAAGGTCGGGTTGGGATAGTGAGTAAAGGGGGTGGAGTTCAGGACCAGCAGAGAGGACACCTGCACAGGACGGTGATATAAAGTTAGTCCTCCTCTCGTCTCCCATCTTAAAAACGTTGAGCTCTTTTTATCACAACCAGCGGACGCCATGACGGCTCCTCAAAGCACGTGGAGCTCCCCCTGGTGGCCGGCTGCAGTATAGGCCATAAGCCCCGCCCACATCAGCACTAACAAAGGTGAATCCATGATGGAGCTGGATTTAAATGTTGTTAGTAACTGATACCTGGTCCAGGATGAAGCCGAACTCGTCTGGGTGCAGCGCCCCCTCTGGTGGGTTGGGTTTACTGTAGACCAGTCCTGGAGCCAGACACGTCATGGTGCTGTCATTGACTAATGAGCAGAACTGGAAGGAGAAAACACAGGTCTGGTTTGAACTGGTTTGACTGGCTGTGGAGTAACCAGAATCAGAACCAGAACCAGGGGCCTCTTACGTTGCTGGTTTCCACTCCTCCATACTTGGCTCTGATCTTGGGTTCCTGGATGGTCTGTAGGTTGGTTCCTGTCACTGTGATCATGGTGCTGCCGCTGTGGACACAAACCCTCTCATCATTACCTTTATTATGATTATTATTATTATTATTATTATTATTTGACTGATTCTGATCAACTCATGATCCAGGATCAGGATCCAGGATCAGGATCAGGATCTGGATCAGGATCAGGATCAGGAGCTGGAGGTTTACTTGAGGATGGTCCAGTTGGGCTCGATGCCGGTGATGGTCGGGTCCTCGGTGTAGATGTATTTGATCTCTGAGTTCGTCACCTCGGCCCTGTCAATCATCAGACGGATGGAGGCGGAGCCAGAGCCCGTGGCAGAGGTGGGGGTGATGCAGACGATCTCTCGATTGGTCCGTCTGAGGGAGGAAGACAGCGTTACACCTGCTGGACGACGCTTTAACAAAGACACCAATCAGGACCAACCGACCCAGACTCACTTGACAAACAGACACTCCTCCTTCCCGACGTAGACGCTGACGGTGCTGCCGGCGTCCAGGTGACGGCCGGTCACCGTCAGCCGGGTTCCCCCTGAAACAGGTCCCTTCTCTGGGCGAACCCGGCTGAAGCTGGGGCTCTGGAGGAGGAGACGACGGAACAAGAAACAAGAATCAGTCGAGAGTCTGACTCCGACCGCTGGTTCTGGTTCTGATGTGGTCACAAGGCCCCGCCTCCTGCCCCGCCCACAAATAAGAAACACAGAACTTCCTACAGCCTGGCGGCTGTAGCTGTGACGAGTGTTTCAGTCTGTTCTCCGGTCTGTTCTCCGGTCAGTTCTCCGCTCCGCCCCGGGACCAGACCTGGACCTCTCATCAGTATCTTTGTTCTGTGACTTTTCTTAAATGTTTGGATGTTGAATGATGTCATCACGTTCAGTCTTGTTCACTGGGCTTACGACTTTATTCACCTTTCTGTAAAAAACTAATTTATTCTAAATAAAAAGACCTCCGTCCTCATCTACTCTGGTCGTCCATGTCTCTGTAGAGGACAGTTGGTCTCTAAAAGACGTCCCTCCTGGAGACCTCCTGGACCTGGACCAACTGTTTCTAAGCCACGTCACCTCTTGGAAGCCCTGACCTCAGGTTGGACCTCAGTTCAGATCCACACACATTAGTTTGTCAGAGGGAAGAGGAGTTCATCATCTACAGGTCGTCGCTTCCTGTGAAGTCCAACTTTTAATTTACCGCTAAATCTACAGGAAACTGGACTGATACTCTGAGGATATGAGCTAAAAGCTAACTAGCTCTTAGCTCGCTAACACATGCTCTAGCTAAGCGCTAACTAGCTCTAAGAGCTAACTAGCTCTAACAGCTAACTCAGAAAGTTGATGATGACTCTCTCTCTAATCGTCTGATCAGCGTTCAGCTGAGGTCAAGATGGCAGCTGGTCTGTGGGGCGAGCAGGAGGCGGGGCTTCGAAACCATTCTGGTTGTTAAAGATATCATCAAGATGGCGGCGTCCGTTCCCCACCTACTGTGACGGAGAACGTTGCATGAAGACCGAACTCACCACGAAGGAGTAGGTCTGGGTGGAGAGCGTTCGGTACTCGGAGCTACAAACGCCGATGCAGAGCTCCACGGGTCCGCCGGGGGAATGAGGGAGGAGGGCTTCGGCCATGTCGCACACGATCCTGCAGACACACGGAGAGTCAGAACACGCCTCTGCTGCTACACGCTAACACACACACACACACACACACACACCTCTCAGCGCTGATGTACTGCGACTGGACTGGGTTACAGCGGACGCCGGCCACCTGCACGTGAGTGATCTCCTTCACCTGCAGACCCAGGTTGTCCCCCTCGATCGTCACCCGGGTCCCCCCCTCCCGAGGCCCCGTCAGAGGGTCGATCTGCAGGAGACAATCAGTGATGAGTTCATGGTCTCAGCGTTCAGACTCGTTCTAGTTCATGTTCCATGGGGGACAAGTAGTTAAAACTGAACTCATTTCACATTAAAAGCCTCTGGATTAATTAACATTAATAATAATATCTCAGGTCTGTTTCAGTGTGAATATGGGTCTTTTACTTTGAAACTACAGATATGTGATGACATCATATCCTGTTTGCCTCCTCCTCTGTGAACATGTGACTCTGAACAGATTGTGATCTGAAATTTCTTTCATTTTTATCATTTAAACCAATTATAAGTTGTTACTCTAAGGATTTATTAGATTTAAAAGAATTAAATTCTCCTTGTTATATGACCTGACTGCTGGTACCGGGTCAACAGAACCGCCGGTGTCCAGGCTCCAGATGAATGAACCAGTACCGGGTGATACCGGGTCCTGGCGGGTTCCTACCTTGGCGATGCGCGGGTGGCTGCAGCGCAGGTTGTGGCGGCCGTGGTGCATCCAGTTCTGCTCGGGAGACGGACAGTGCTGTCGCAGCAAACACTTCCTGGTCTCGGTGCACCAGCCACAGTCGAAGGCAGCCGGAGCTTTGAGGCACTGACCACAGCTGGAGCGCTGAGCCTCACACTTATAGAGCAGAGCTGGAAACCAAGACACAACGTCAACTACTGCTGCCGACACAACGTCATCACCAGACACACAACGTCATCACCAGACACACAACGTCATCACCAGAAACACAACGTCATCACCAGAAACACAACGTCATCACCAGACACACAACGTCATCACCAGAAACACAACGTCATCACCAGAAACACAACGTCGTCACCAGAAACACGTCATCACCAGAAACACAACGTCATCACCAGAAACACAACGTCGTCACCAGAAACACGTCATCACCAGAAACACAACGCCATCACCAGACACACAACGTCATCACCAGAGACACAACGTCATCACCAGACACACAACGTCATCACCAGACACACAACGTCATCACCAGAGACACGTCATCACCAGACACACAACGTCATCACCAGACACACAACGTCATCACCAGAAACACAACGTCATCACCAGAGACACAACGTCATCACCAGAGACACAACGTCATCACCACAAACACAACGTCATCACCAGACACACAACGTCATCACCAGAAACACAACGTCATCACCAGAAACACGTCATCACCAGAAACACAACGTCATCACCAGAAACACGTCATCACCAGAAACACAACGTCATCACCACAAACACGTCATCACCAGAAACACAACGTCATCACCAGAGACACGTCATCACCAGAAACACAACGTCATCACCACAAACACAACGTCATCACCAGACACACAACGTCATCACCAGACACACAACGTCATCACCAGAGACACAACGTCATCACCAGAAACACAACGTCATCACCAGAGACACGTCATCACCACAAACACAACGTCATCACCAGACACACAACGTCATCACCACAAACACAACGTCATCACCAGACACACAACGTCATCACCAGAGACACAACGTCATCACCAGAAACACAACGTCATCACCAGAGACACGTCATCACCAGAAACACGTCATCACCAGACACACAACGTCATCACCAGAGACACAACGTCATCACCAGAGACACAACGTCAACACCAGACACACAACGTCATCACCAGAAACACAACGTCATCACCAGAGACACAACGTCATCACCACAAACACAACGTCATCACCAGAAACACAACGTCATCACCAGAGACACAACGTCATCACCAGAAACACAACGTCATCACCACAAACACAACGTCATCACCACAAACACAACGTCATCACCAGAAACACAACGTCATCACCACAAACACGTCATCACCAGACACACAACGTCATCACCAGACACACAACGTCATCACCAGAAACACAACGTCATCACCAGAGACACAACGTCATCACCAGAAACACAACGTCATCACCACAAACACAACGTCATCACCAGAAACACAACGTCATCACCAGAGACACAACGTCATCACCAGAGACACAACGTCATCACCAGAAACACAACGTCATCACCAGAGACACAACGTCATCACCAGAGACACAACGTCATCACCAGAAACACAACGTCATCACCAGAGACACGTCATCACCAGAAACACAACGTCATCACCAGACACACAACGTCATCACCAGAGACACAACGTCATCACCAGACACACAACGTCATCACCAGAGACACAACGTCATCACCAGACACACAACGTCATCACCAGAAACACAACGTCATCACCAGAAACACAACGTCATCACCAGACACACAACGTCATCACCAGACACACGTCATCACCAGAGACACAACGTCATCACCAGAAACACAACGTCATCACCAGAAACACAACGTCATCACCACAAACACAACGTCATCACCACAAACACAACATCATCACCAGACACACAAGTCATCACCAGAAACACAACGTCATCACCACAAACACAACGTCATCACCAGAAACACAACGTCATCACCAGAGACACAACGTCATCACCAGAAACACAACGTCATCACCAGAGACACAACGTCATCACCAGAAACACAACGTCATCACCAGAGACACAACGTCATCACCAGAAACACAACGTCATCACCAGAGACACAACGTCATCACCAGAAACACAACGTCATCACCAGAGACACAACGTCATCACCAGAAACACAACGTCATCACCAGAAACACAACGTCATCACCAGAAACACAACGTCATCACCAGAGACACAACGTCATCACCAGAAACACAACGTCATCACCAGACACACAACGTCATCACCAGACACACAACGTCATCACCAGAGACACAACGTCATCACCAGAAACACAACGTCATCACCAGAGACACAACGTCATCACCACAAACACAACGTCATCACCACAAACACAACGTCCGGACTCAAGGTAGACACTAAACCGGTTTTACCTTTCATAGCCACTGGCTTGTCGATGAAGAAGTCGCCGTCCCAGACGATGGAGAAGTCGACGGGAAGGTCGCCGGCCTCGTCGCCGTCGTACCAGTACTACAGACACAGAGTCCAGACAACATTCACTTTACTCTCAACAGATCATCAGAAAGAGGAAACATCTGGAGTTTAGGTTTTTATCAGGAACATCTGTGGGTGGAGTCCACCTGAAGGTCACCTGGACCTGGAGGACCCTGTTCTGATCCTGGTTCTCTGATGATCCATTAATGTCCACAGACTCCAGATGTTCAGACTGATGTAGATCAGATCTCAGGTCCAGGTCCAGGTCCAGGTGAGTACCAGGTCATTAACAGACTCTAGTCATGTGACCTTCAGGTGATAAAAACCTAAACTCCTGTTGTTGACCCATGAACGGGAACGTTACACACTGTTGTAAAGGTCATGTTTCATAGAAGATGGTTATATCAGTATGTGTAGTACCACCATCAGCCCACCAGAGGGGGAAAGAGCTCAGATTCTGTCAGGCAAGTCACCGCATGGTGCATAGCTGATAGAGAATCAGTCGAATTAGTTTTGTTTTTGAGCAGCGGTGCATGCTGGGTAGTGTAGTGCTCTCACCGAGGTGTTCTGGCACTGGATGCAGGACGAGTTGAAGCGGACGGCCGGGATGCGCTGCACCTTCCCCTGGATGCTGAACACACACTCGTAGTTCTTCTGACCCGACTGAGGCTGGGGGAGGTTCCGGGCCCTCAGCGTGATGGGACGCACCATCCCAGCCGGGACCAGGATGTCCGAGGTGGGGAGGATCTGAGGACAGCCCTGGGGAGACACCGTACAACCATCAGGGCCTGATGCCAGAGACATCCACAGTGTGTCCCTGAATAGAGGACGTCTTCTAGAGGCACTCTGAGACACTCTGAGACACAATGAGACACACTGAGACACAATGAGACAGACTGAGACAGACTGAGACACAATGAGACAGACTGAGACAGAATAAGACACTCTGAGACACTCTGAGACACAAAGAGACAGACTGAGACAGACTGAGACACCCTGAGACACTCTGAGACACAATGAGACAGACTGAGACACCCTGAGACACTCTGAGACACAATGAGACAGACTGAGACAGACTGAGACACCCTGAGACACAATGAGACACCCTGAGACAGACTGAGACACCCTGAAACACTCTGAGACAGACTGAGACAGAATAAGACACCCTGAGACACAATAAGACACCCTGAGACACAATGAGACACCCTGAGACACACAGCGGTTTCTTGCTTTAGGTGAACTAGGTGAAGCTTGGGGCCCAGGTGAAAGCTTGGGGCCCAGGTAAAGCTTGGGGCCAGGTGAAAGCTTGGGGCCCAGGTGAAGCTTGGGGCCAGGTGAAGCTTGGGGCCCAGGTGAAAGCTTGGGGCCCAGGTGAAGCTTGGGCCCAGGTGAAGCTTGGGGCCAGGTGAAGCTTGGGGCCCAGGTGAAAGCTTGGGGCCCAGGTGAAGCTTGGGGCCAGGTGAAGCTTGGGGCCCAGGTGAAGCTTGGGGCCCAGGTAAAGCTTGGGGCCAGGTGAAAGCTTGGGGCCCAGGTGAAGCTTGGGGCCAGGTGAAGCTTGGGGCCAGGTGAAAGCTTGGGGCCCAGGTGAAGCTTGGGGCCAGGTGAAGCTTGGGGCCAGGTGAAGCTTGGGGCCCAGGTGAAGCTTGGGCCCAGGTGAAGCTTGGGGCCCAGGTGAAAGCTTGGGGCCCAGGTGAAAGCTTGGGGCCCAGGTGAAGCTTGGGGCCCAGGTAAAGCTTGGGGCCAGGTGAAGCTTGGGGCCCAGGTAAAGCTTGGGGTCAGGTGAAGCTTGGGGCCCAGGTGAAGCTTGGGGCCAGGTGAAGCTTGGGGCCCAGGTAAAGCTTGGGGCCCAGGTAAAGCTTGGGGCCAGGTGAAGCTTGGGGCCCAGCCACCAGGGGCCTAAAGCTGCATGTTCATCCTCATCTGAGGAGAATTAAAATCTTTATCTGTCTCTGTCTCTGTGTTTGTAACGTCCATTACACGTTTAAAAATAAACGTAGGACATAAATAAAATAAACTGCAGTGATAAGCTGCGGCATTATTACGTCCGACTCGTTGGAGCGACTCGTTGGAGCGACGTAGGGCGACCGACAGGTATGACAGGAATGATTCGGTGCTGCACCGCAGTGAAGTTAGTTTTAAGTTGGATATCTGACAGACATTCGTTCTGGGTAAACCTCTTTGTTGCTATGGGGACAGTGTGACTCCAACATTTCAAGTGTTCCCGTACTACAGACTTTACGGTAAAGACACGGAGACAGAAGACGGCTACAGCGCGTACCGGCGTCTGGTTTCCAACATAAAGGTGTGTGATAGTTAAAGCAGAGCTACGTGTTTAAAGCTGCTGAGAAGCTTTGGGCTAAAAGTCATGCAGCCAGCGTCGTAACATGATCCAGCACTGATCAGTCTGGATCACAGTCCTCCACTAGATCCTCCTCTTTGACATTTTAAATCTCTGAATATTTTTTATATGTAAATATTAGCATTTTAGCTCAATAGCTTCCAGGTCATGTGATGAATTGACTCCAATTTGTCTGTCAGATATTTGACACTTAGCATTAGCATTTAGCATTAGCTGGGATTCATTTACTAAGCTTAGTGTGTGTTTTAAAGGCCTGTGCTACTGTTTTATACTTTAAATCAATATTTATAAAGATGAGGCATCGTCTTTATTATCTTAGTTTTATTTCTTTAACTCGTCCGATGTGTAAATGAACACAGATAACTCTTAGGTACAAGCTTTAAAGGAACACTGTACATCACAATGTTTAAGAACAGAACATGTGCTCATGATCCAGGAACCAGGAAGCTCCAGGACCGTCACCATCAACCATGAGATGGACAAGCATGTGTCATAGGAGGACATCACTGATGACTGGGAGTCAAAAAGCCAGGAGACATTTAAGGACAATACACTGTGACTGAATAAACTGTTCTTATCAGACTGTGATGTTAAATAAACATTCACACACAGTGTTGTTCTGTGTTCAGTTGGTTTGTTGTATTATTTTAATGTAAATACTCAAAGTCATTTTTTTGACTGACGTATAGAGGATTGTTCTTTTCCTTGTTTTATAGTTTTTCATCAGTTTAACTTAAGATGTTTAATTTTAACTTTAGTCTGTTCTGCTCCTGAGGGTTAGGAACCTCTGCTTCAAAGCAGACAGAGTACTCTCTCTCTGTCTCTCTCTCTCTCTCTGTGTCTCCCTCTGTCTCTGTCTCTGTCTCTCTCTCTCTCTCGGCCTAATTAGCCTCTAATTAACATTAATTACTGTGATTTTGTGTCAATTAAGAGTCTTTTCATCTCTTATTAACCAATTAACTGTCACCCTGGAACGACAACGAGCAACTAGGAGACGAGGAGACAACGAGATAAGAAGACAAGGAGACAAGGAGACAATGAGACAATGAGACGTGTTGGACCTCGGGGTGGGGTGGGGGGGGGGGTGGGGGGGGGGGGGGGGTGACTGTACCTCCATGCTGCTGACCCGTCCCTCCTGGAAGGAACAGTCCTGGAGGTTGTTGGTGCAGATGTGACGATATTTACACCAGTGACACGGAAACTCACTGCTGACACAGGAAGTACACCTGAGAGAGAGACAGGCTGTGATTGGTCGGGAGCATCATCTGATCAGACAGCGAATGAGACGGCAGGAGACGAGGAGACGAGGAGACGAGGAGACGTCAGACTTACGAGTTGAGCACAGAGCAGTTGTAGTAGATGAGGCTGGTGGTGATGAACTGGTGTCCGGTCTCTGTGGATCTGAGACTGAGCTGAACCACTCGCTTCTCTCCTGGAACATCACCAACAATCAGCTGATTAACAAGCTGGAAGAGGCTAACGGAAGCTAACAGAAGCTGAAAGAGGCTAATGGAAGCTAACAGAGGCTAACAGAAGCTGGAAGAGGCTAATGGAAGCTAACGGAGGCTAACAGAGGCTAACAGAAGCTGAGAGAGGCTAATGGAAGCTAACAGAAGCTAACAGAAGCTAACAGATGCCAATAGGCTAACAGAAGCTAACAGATGCCAATAGGCTAAAAGAGGGTAACAGATGCTAACAGGCTAACAGAAGCTAACAGATGCCAATAGGCTAAAAGAGGGTAACAGATGCTAACAGGCTAACAGAAGCTAACAAATGCCAATAGGCTAAAAGAGGGTAACAGATGCTAACAGGCTAACAGAAGCTAACAGATGCCAATAGGCTAAAAGAGGGTAACAGATGCTAACAGGCTAACAGAAGTAGAGAGCAGAGAAGAACAGCAGACTGACCGTATTGAGTGTTAGCTGGAATCTCTCTCAGTAACGGGGACAAACACATCAGCTGATCTCTAGCCAGCACCTGTCCAGGTGTCTCACTCAGGTCCTCAAAGACACAGGAAACCCCTCCAGACAAGACGGGGACGTTCTGGACCTGGACGGTCAGCTGGACACAGACAGACACATGTCACTAGTCTCAGACACTCATCACTTTGTTTGTCTTACCTGTGTGGGGGGCCAGGTGTGTGTGTGTTACTTGAGTGGGGGGCCAGATGTGTGTGTGTTACCTGAGTGGGGGGCCAGGTGTGTGTGTGTGTGTGTTACCTGTGTGGGGGGCCAGGTGTGTGTGTGTGTGTGTGTGTTACCTGTGTGGGGGGCCAGGTGACAGACATGCTGCTGGGGGTCACAGAAATGTTGACGCACTGGTCCAGTCGAGTGTTGAAGTGCTGAGGCTCCTCCCACTTGTCACATGCTTCCTGTCTGGAACACCTGGAGGGGTCAAAGGTCAGCGACAGGTGAAAGGGGGTTAATCAGAGGTTACAATGATTTATTCAGGGGGCTGGAGGTCAAAGGTCACAGGGTTATTTTATTAATCAAATGTTTATATCTGATTCATTCATATAATTAGTTTTATATTTTAATATTTTAATATTTTTAAATACTTTACGCTTTTAAAACGACCTACCTTATATTTTAGTTTATAATGAAATTAAACTCTGTTCTGTTTCAGCTGTGATGTGAGACTTCACAATAAAATCCACTGGCTGTCAGGGCTTTTACTTTGAAGGGACAGATAATTGATGCTAATCCAAAGAGGAACTTCCTCCTCAGTCTCAACATCAAACGTCCCGTGAAGCGTTTACAGGAACGTTAATGACGCCTCACGGGACACACACACACAGGCAGGCACACACACACACACACACACACAGGCACACACACACTTCTTCTTGTTGTTTTCTAAAACACTTCCTGTTTCTCTTTTTCACCACATGACCAGAAGTATGTGGACAGTGAAGGCAACATTTACAACATTTTACTTGAAGCTGTCTAACTTCCTGTGTGACCACCACAGAAGAAGAAGAGGCTGATCAGGCTACTGATGTGTTTTTATATTCGTTCATGTAAAATGAAGCTCAGTAAAGATCATTGACTGGATTTAGTCCTGAAGCTAAATGAGGACGGGACGTTTGTCTCTTACTTGTTGTAGAGGACACACCATCCACAGTGAGGATCTCCTGAACCCAGACACTCTGAACAGCTGACGTACTGTTCACAGCTCTCCACCGGCAGCCGGCTCACCTGGAACACGTCAAACATGCTAAGAACATGCTAAGAACATGCTAAGAACATGCCTTGATTGATTGAAAGACTGACTGATGGACCGTGTGACGTCTACGTTTGTCTCCAGTTCACTAGAACGATGAATGAATGGCGTCCTCACAAAGACAGAGCGCCAGTGTCTTTTACCCAGAATGCCTTGCAGCAGACTCATGAATACATCCATTGTCTCTGTCTCATTATCAGCTTCCTCTTTTAAAACTTGCTGAGTCGTTGCTTCTCCTTTAAAAAGTCAAACGTCTGGATTCTCAACGTCCCACACCTTCTCTTTTAATTTTACTTTTTAATTGAAGACAGGACTTCCCTTTAAATTTAACTTAACCCCTTAATCCCTTAATATCTACACTGCTCCATGAAGTAAGTGATTAGTACTGAACAACTTCATTCAGAACCTCCATAGTAAATCTGCTGATTTAAGCCGTCTGAATGACGACAGCTGGTCGCTGTAGGATCTCGACTGAGAGCAACATCAACACATTCAACTCTGCGTCTGGACAGAGTTCTGGATTCTTCATGTTTCAGAGTAAAAGCACAAAGCGATCAGAGCGTCCTGCAGCATCACCTCATGTTTATGTAACACTGCAGAGAAACGACACTGCTTTACATCCTGGATACTAATCTGCAGAACTCCATTTAAAAACCGTCTGATTTAAGGCCCAGTCTCTGACGCAGACTGAGTTTGGTTTGAGAGTCACAACGTTGTGATGTTCGTGGTCACGAGGGGCTCAGGTGTGTTTACCTGTCGGTCACTCAGCAGGTAGATGTACTGGTGGTCTGGACTAAACACCATGTCCCTCAGGATCGGCTTCCCCTCCACCACCGTCACTGTCTCATACAGCAAAGCATTCTGGTCCGGCGGGATTCCATCCACGCGGATCTGAAACACAGGGAACAGCATGTTAGCTTCATGCTAACACTCAAGTTTGATAGTTAGCTTGATGCTAACAGAACACAGAGATGCTAACATTCAAGTCTGATAGTTAGCTTGATGCTAACAGAACACAGAGATGCTAACATTCAAATCTGGTAGTTAGCTTGATGCTAACAGAACACAGAGATGCTAACACTCAAGTCTGGTAGTTAACTTGATGCTAAATACTCCTTTTAACACAATAAAGAATGACACAAGCAGACTGTTAGCATGTGGTCAGACATCTTAGCTTTAATTAAAACCAAAGCTAACTAACTTGCTAATGTTGCTAGCTTACTGAAAATCAATTCAGAACTCCCTTTAGAAACCGGATGATATAAGATCAGACCAGTCACCACATCACCATCTGTTTTAAACTCGTTTAGTCAGAGCTCCCTCTACAGCCCATTCAGAACTTCAACAGGAAATTCATCGATTTAAGAATTTGATCAATAAAAGCTCTGTTTTAAACACTGGGCAGAATGAGACTAATCACAGCCTCATCAATAATTAACATCAGGAAAATGAAGGTCCACCAAAGATTTAACAGAGCGATGCAGGGTAGTCTCACTCTGATCCAAAAACGTAGGACTGTTTCTGACTGAGCTAAAAACTGACGCCATTTTACAGACATGAGAGCGAGTAATGGGATTAGAGGCAGCAGGAGGAGGAGGAGGAGGAGGAAGATGAAGGTGATGATGAGGATGGTGGTGGTGATGAGTGTGTGACTTTAAATACAGCAGAGACTAAAATAAGATTCCTCAAATCTCCATCCATCTGACCCAGAAAAACACCACAGAGGAAAAGAGAGTGAAGAGGAGAAAACAGGGATGAAGGAAGGAAAGATGGAGGGATGTACAGAGGAGAACCTAAGAGGATGATGTGAACGAAGGAATTAAAGACAGAAAGAAAAAAGAAAAGAGAGATTAAAAGATGAAAGGAAGTAAAAACAAAGAAAGAACAAGAAACAAGGGACAAGAGAAAACAAGGAAGGAAGAGCGAGGGATGAAGGACGAGTGCATGTGTGTTAATTAACTGTCTGCTCGTTAAGGAGAAGGGTTAATTAGAGCTGACGAGCTGCTCACACACACACACACACACACACCCACTGAGACTGTGTAGCAGACTGGGGGGGGTAAAGGGGTATAAACGGGGTGTGATGGGGTGTAGATGGGGTGTGATGGGGTGTAGATGGGGTGTGATGGGGTGTGATGGGGTGTAGATGGGGTGTAGATGGGGTGTGATGGGGTGTGATGGGGTGTAGATGGGGTGTAGATGGGGTGTAGATGGGGTGTGATGGGGGGTGTAGATGGGGTGTGATGGGGTGTAGATGATGGGGTGTGATGGGGTGTAGATGGGGTGATGGGGTGTGATGGGGTGTAGATGGGGTGTGATGGGGTGTAGATGGGGGGTGTGATGGGGTGTAGATGGGGGGTGTGATGGGGTGTGATGGGGTGTAGATGGGGTGTGATGGGGTGTAGATGATGGGGTGTGATGGGGTGTGATGGGGTGTGATGGGGTGTAGATGGGGTGTGATGGGGTGTAGATGATGGGGTGTGATGGGGTGTGATGGGGTGTGATGGGGTGTAGATGGGGGGTGTGATGGGGGGTGATGGGGTGTGATGGGGTGTAGATGATGGGGTGTGATGGGGTGTAGATGGGGTGTGATGGGGTGTGATGGGGTGTGATGGGGTGTAGATGGGGTGTAGATGATGGGGTGTAGATGGGGTGTGATGGGGTGTAGATGGGGTGTGATGGGGTGTAGATGGGGTGTAGATGATGGGGTGTGATGGGGTGTAGATGGGGGGTGTGATGGGGTGTAGATGATGGGGTGTGATGGGGTGTAGATGGGGGGTGTGATGGGGTGTAGATGGGGTGCGATGGGGTGCGATGGGGTGTGATGGGGTGTAGATGGGGTGTGATGGGGTGTAGATGGGGTGTGATGGGGTGTGATGGGGTGTGATGGGGTGTAGATGATGGGGTGTAGATGGGGTGTGATGGGGTGTGATGGGGTGTGATGGGGTGTGATGGGGTGTAGATGGGGTGTGATGGGGTGTAGATGATGGGGTGTGATGGGGTGTGATGGGGTGTAGATGGGGTGTGATGGGGTGTGATGGGGTGTAGATGATGGGGTGTGATGGGGTGTGATGGGGTGTGATGGGGTGTAGATGATGGGGTGTGATGGGGTGTGATGGGGTGTGATGGGGTGTAGATGATGGGGTGTGATGGGGTGTGATGGGGTGTAGATGGGGTGTGATGGGGTGTGATGGGGTGTAGATGATGGGGTGTGATGGGGTGTGATGGGGTGTGATGGGGTGTAGATGATGGGGTGTAGATGGGGTGTGATGGGGTGTGATGGGGTGTAGATGATGGGGTGTAGATGGGGTGTGATGGGGTGTGATGGGGTGTAGATGGGGTGTAGATGTTAAAGTAGGACACTGCAGCAGAGAAACAGGTGACGACTGCAGAGGAAGAAAAACACGAGATGAATGTAAACAATGAAATCAGATGATTAAGACTAGAAGACAACAGGAAGAGAAGAAGAAGATCAGAGAGAACCACAGAAGAAGAAATGAATGGAGGAAAAAAGAAAAGGAGAAGGAGAAGAAGAAGAAAAGGAATTAAAAGAAAAAGAAGGAGAATGAGAGGTAGAAGAAGAAGAAGAAGAAGAAGAAGAAGAAGAAGAGACAGAAGGAGAAAAAAGACAAAGAAGAATGCAGTGACAGAATGAAAGAGGAAGTGACCTTTGACCTCGGACCAGCTGGGATTCAAACCGTCAACACCTGCTTTGTTGTAAACATGTGACCTTTGACCTCCAGGCCGTGGTGTGGCTCAGTGTGTTTCATGTGTTTGTGTCATGTTGTGGGGACATTACTAAGTGTTCAACACAAGAGTCCCATTCAGAACCTCCACCAGAAACTGGTCGATTTAACTCATAGACCGATACCAGTGATACCAGAGGTTCCTTAGTTTCACTGGTTAGAAACATGAGACCACACACACACACACACAGGCACACACACCAACACACACTGATACACACTAACACGCTGATACACACTGACATGGACTGATACACACACTGACACACACTGCTACACACTAGGAGGTATTGCGTTACAGAGGAATGCCAGGCAGCTGGCTGCAGGCCTGTGTGTGTATCAGTGTGTGTGTCAGTGTGTGTGTTAGTGTGTTAGTGTGTACTAAGTGTTAAGTGTGTGTGTTAGTGTGTAAGTGTGTACTAAGTGTTAAGTGTGTGGTCTGGACTAAATCTCCGTCTTCTTCTCTCTATCACTGATAAAACTGTTTCTAGTTCAAAACTTCCATCTGAAAACCTCTAATTTAACGTTCAGCTGTAAATCTGCTGACATGTTTACTTCTAATTAATCGTCTTTAACTGATTGATGATTTATTCCAGACTCCAGGTCTGAGAGAGGAGGAAGGACAAACACCAGCATCTGTTAACAGCTTCATCCATCCAGTCATTCATTCACTCACTCATCCAGTCATTCATTCATTCATTCATCCAGTCATTCATTCATTCATTCACTCATTCACTCATTCATTCTCAGTCTCAGGTTTCACCAGCTGCTCCATGTTTCACTGGTGAACAAATCTGGAAATGACCTCGTCTGAAACTGGAGCCGCTTTGCGACATAGACACAACCAGTTACACACACACACACACACACACACACACACACACACACACACACACACACACACATATATTTGAGTCTGAGTCTGAACAGAAAAGTGTTCAGTGACCGTCCAGATAATCTAATCCAGGTGTTCCAATCTCTTCCACAGGTGTAAAAATCAGCAGCTGGTCATTCAGACAGCGTGGTGCTGTGATAGGACGACACCTGAGCAACAAGTCCAGTCGTTAATCGAGTCAACCGTCAGTGGGATTAGAACAAAGTGGAAGAGACTGGGAACGACAGCAGCTCAGCCACAAAGTGTCAGGACACGTAAAATGACAGAGGTCAGAGGTCAGAGGTCACCAACTTTCTGCAGAGTCAATCTCTATAGACCTCCAAACTTCATGTTTCCTTCAGATCAGCTCCAGAACAGTAGAGAGCTTCATGGAGTTGGTTTCCATGGTGAGCAGCTGCATCTAAGCCAAACATCACCAAGTACAATGCAAAGCGTCAGATGCAGTGGTGTAAAGCAGCCACCACTGGAGACTCTAGAGCACTGGAGACTCTGGAGCAGTGGAGACTCTGGAGCAGTGGAGACTCTAGAGCACTGGAGACTCTGGAGCAGTGGAGACTCTAGAGCAGTGGAGACTCTGGAGCAGTGGAGACTCTAGAGCAGTGGAGACTCTGGAGCAGTGGAGACTCTAGAGCAGTGGAGACTCTAGAGCAGTGGAGACTCTAGAGCAGTGGAGACTCTAGAGCAGTGGAGACTCTGGAGCAGTGGAGACTCTAGAGCAGTGGAGACTCTGGAGCAGTGGAGACTCTGGAGGGATGAATCACGCTTCTCCATCTGGTAATCTGATGGAGGAATCTGGGTTTGGTGGTTGCCATGACAACGGTACTTGTCTGACTGCATTGAGCCAAGTGTGAAGTTTGGTGGAGGGGGGGGGGTTATGGTGTGGGGGTGTTCTTCAGGAGCTGGGCTTGGCCCCTTAGTTCCAGTGAAAGGAACTCTGAATGCTTCAGCAGACCAAGAGATTCTGGACAAGTCCATGCTCCCAACTTTGTTGGAACAGTTTGGGGACGGACCCATCCTGTTCCAACATGACTGAGCACCAGAGCACAAAGCAAGGTCCATAAAGACATGGGCGAGAGAGTTTGGTGAGGAAGAACTTGACTGGCCTGCACAGAGTCCTGACCTCAACCTGATAGAACACCTTTAGGATGAATTAGAGTGAAGACTGAGAGCCAGACCTTCTAGTCCAACATCAGTGTCTGACCTCACTAATGAGCTTCTAGAAGAACGGTCAGAAATATAAAGACACTCCTTAACCTTGTGGAAAGCCTTCCCAGAAGAGTTGAAGCTGTTCTAGCTGTAAAGGGTGGACCCACGTCATATTAAACCCTATGGATTAATTGTGTATATGTATATATGTATGTGTGTGTGTGTGTGTGTGTGTGTGTATATGTGTCAGGGGGCACGGTAACTGAATATTTTCCGTCATTGACCGTTTTTTTTTAAATGTTTTTTTTTTAAATGTTTTTTTTTTAAATGTTTTTTTTTTTTTGTCGGAGCATGATTTCCTGGTACATCGATTACACTGACGCACACGTCAGAGCTCTGCTAACCATAGACCATATATATAATATATATAATATATATATTATATATGTATATATGTATATATGTCTGTGTCTACGCAGCTAACGGCTACCAGAATGGAGTTAGCATAGCACTGAAGCACTTCAACCCTACGGTTCCGTCTAACAGCTGTTAGCGCTAGCAGTCCGTTCTGAGTACGGACAAGACGTGTCGGCAACATTTAACGTCAATACTGTTCTGAAAAAAGTACTAAATTAAACTTTAATGAAAATGAAATGTTATTGAATATGTCTTTATTATCATTTAAAAAATTAAAGTGACGGGTAAAAATAGATTATGACGGGATATTTATGACCCTGTCAGTCAAAATGACAGGCAACAAAAAAGCCTAACGCAACCTCTGTATATACACTATATTACCAAAAGTATTCGCTCACCTGCCTTTACTCATTCTATGAACTGAAGTGCCATCCCATTCCTAACTCATAGAATTCAATATGATGTCGGTCCACCTTCAACTCTTCTGGGAAGACTGTCCACAAGGTTGAGGAGAGTGTTTATAGGAATTTTTGACCATTCTTCCAAAAGCGCATTGGTGAGGTCACACACTGATGTTGGTCGAGAAGGCCTGGCTCTCAGTCTCCGCTCTAATTCATCCCAAAGGTGTTCTATCGGGTTCAGGTCAGGACTCTGTGCAGGCCAGTCAAGTTCATCCACACCAGACTCTGTCATCCACGTCTTTATGGACCTTGCTTTGTGCACTGGTGCACAGTCATGTTGGAAGAGGAAGGGGCCCGCTCCAAACTGTTCCCACAAGGTTGGGAGCATGGAATTGTCCAAAATGTTTTGGTATCCTGAAGCATTCAATGTTCCTTTCACTGGAACTAAGGGGCCAAGCCCAGCTCCTGAAAAACAACCCCATACCATAATTCCTCCTCCACCAAATTTCACAGTTGGCACAATGCAATCTGAAATGTACCGTTCTCCTGGCAACCTCCAAACCCAGACTCGTCCATCAGATTGCCAGATGGAAAAGCGTGATTCATCACTCCAGAGAACGCGTCTCCACTGCTCTAGAGGCCAGTGGCGGCGTGCTTTACACCATTGCATCCGACGCCTTGCATTGCACTTGGTGATGTGTGGCTTGGCTGCAGCTGCTCGGCCATGGAAACCCATTCCATGAAGCTCTCTGCGTACTGTACTTGGGCTAATCTGAAGGTCACATGAAGTTTGTAGCTCTGTAGCAATTGACTGTGCAGAAAGTCGGCGACCTCTTTGCACTATGCGCTTCAGCATCCGCTGACCCCTCTCCGTCACTTTACGTGGCCTACCACTTCGTGGCTGAGTTGCTGTTTTTCCCAAACGCTTCCATTTTGTTATAATAGAGCTGACAGTTGACTGTGGAATATTTAGGAGCGAGGAAATTTCACGACTGGATTTGTTGCACAAGTGGCATCCTATGACAGTTCCACGCTGGAATTCACTGAGCTCCTGAGAGCGGCCCATTCTTTCACAAATGTCTTGTTTCACAGTCCTGCATGCCTGAGTGCTTGAATTTATACACCTGGGGCCAGGCCAAGTGATTAGAACACCTGATTCTGATCATTTGAATGGGTGAGCGAATACTTTTGTAATATAGTGTATGTCTGTGTGTGTGTGTGTGTGTGTGTGTGTATATGTATATATACACACACACACACACACACACACACACACACATGGCCGAGTGCTGGAGTGAAGCGCAGAGACAAACACAGAGAGAGGAGGAAGAGTCTTCTCCTCAGGGATTCTGACAGATTCACTCGTTCTTCCATCGTCTCCATGGCAACAGAATAATAATTAATCCACCTCTCAGTGTGTGTGTGTGTGTGTGTGTGTGTGTGTGTGTGTGAGTGATGCAATAATCTCCATCGTAGAGCAGCTGCAGCAGAGACATGATTCAGACTGAAGCCATTCAGAAGTTCCTTTAGAAAGTGTCTGATTTAACGTCTCCATGTTCAACAGACAGATGTTCAGATTCATCTCGTCAGTCAGAACCTTCATCATCAATCTGATCATTTAACTCAGACTCATCCTACATGATCCTAGAATCTGACTTCCTCACACACTACAGGAGAATCTGGACAGATAATCTCTGTGATCAGTGATGGTGCGCCTCCACAGGAGCAGGAGGAGGAGGAGGAGGAAGAGGAGGAGAGGCAGAGACAGAGGAGAGGGAAGGAGGAGGAGGAGGAG